>NC_134410.1:20123980-20323980 GCF_038048845.1 Mixophyes fleayi
ACATGGATGCTAATAGGCAGGCAGCTTCTCCTCCATGCAGCTCTGACACACTCTGTGTACCTCTCAACTGCAGCTCACCCCTCCTCTGCGGGGATGATGTCTCCTGTGGGCTCTGACACTTCACTCTGTGTACTCCCAGCCTCAGGCTGTGACACTACAGCTACCAGGCCTCTTGTAGCAGCCCTCACTCCAAGGCCTCTTCCATGCAAAGTGTCCCCCTCTCTCTTGGGTTCTCTATAGTGGCATGGAGTTCTCCCCCTCATCCAGGGCACACATTCCTTGCCCTGGCTCAGTCACCATGCTCAGACAGCCAGGCAATGCTGGAGAGCCTGGGAGCTTCCACCCCAGGTCCCCAGCTATCATCTCTCCTCTCCTGTGTCTTCTCCTCTCTCTCTCCTCTATCTCTCCCCCCTTACTGACAGCCCCTCCTTCCTTTCACTCAGTCTCACAGGCTGGGCTGGGTTATCACCATGGTAACCAGTTTATGTAACTTTTTATAAACTTCTAGTTTACCCTCTAGGTGACCCCTCCTGTATTCACTGAAGTGAAGGGTTTTACTCGAACACCACTAGGGGGGTGTTACATGTGCAAAACAGAAAACTAGTTTGCACCCCTTGCATTGTAACATGGTTCTGTCCAGGAGACTGAGATAAGATACTTCTTCATTTAAGATCCTTAATGAATCAGCCCCCATGTTATCAACACATATTAATAATAGGGCCCCAAGTATGAAAAATATTAAACCATTTCTATGCTGCTCATTGGACAAAGCTGTCCTAGCTGTGTGCTTAAGTGGCCTCTATGCTTATTACAGCCTTGCATGAAATATATAATTTCACATCATTGTAATGTCTAAGCTTACCTCAAAATCATAATTAAATTTTACTTTGCTATAATATCTAATTATAACTCATTAATCAATAATATCTCTTATGTCATGACAATGTAGAACCTTATCTCAGGTTACACAGAGCCCCCAGGAGCACAGCTCCTACAAACCTACAGGTTTAAGGTTCTCTCCAGCCAATGAGAAGCATCACTATTACATAGAAGGTCTTGGACTTTGTCCAATTAAGGTTATTACAAGCTATATAGCTTTGTAATGTTCTAGATATAACAGTAATGTGTCAGGCCCGAATAGAGAGGAACACTAACCGGTATTAGCGCTACTGAGCTAATAGGTGTGGAGTCTAACGTACCCCTGGTTTTCACCAAGGACCCCCGCAAGGAGGTTTGGACTTCGCTGCACAGGGTACGCAGGTCGCGGTCCTATTAGTCAGTTGCCGGTGTAGTGAAAGAAGGGTCAGACAGTCTGGGTCAAGCCAATCGGTATGCGTGGTACAAAGGGAGAATCCAGGAGAATCATCAAACTAGCCAAGGTCGCAGGAACACAGTGGGGCACACAGAAAGGAGGATGGTCAGCAAGCCGGGTCACAACAGGAAGGCAGAATCCGAAGAATGGTCGAGGAAGCCGGGTCACAACAGAGGAACGAAACACTGGGAAGCTAGAGGCAGTAACCTGTTACTCTGGCACCCTAATGGCGCCAGAGCTAGGTTTAAATAGAGGCCGGTAGGCAAGGATTGGTGAAGCAGATTCAGGCACAAAGAGTGCCAATAAAAGCGTCCTGGACCTGTGCGCATGCGCCCAACAGGACTGGGGGCGTGGCTCTCCTGTTGCCCGGCAACAGTCCGGGCTGAGCAGCAGAAACAGGCGTCCGTCCCCGCCGAGTGGAGGAACAGCGGGGACGGCGCCTAAATTAATGTTAGCTTGAAATAAACGGAAAAAAAATTGAGATTAATTGAGAATTTACACCTAGCAATTTCACTTCTCAAATTGGAGCAAATCTCTGGCTGCCTCCTGCTAAGATCACTCCATTGCCAGTGGAGTAGGACAGGCCTAGGCACATCAGTCCCAAATCCGTTCTATGCTATATTTGAAATGGCTGACTTTCAGCTGTCAATTAATCTTAATAATCATCTGTTTCAAGGCAATTAGAGCCGTGACAACACCTAGCCGTGCGGACACAGCCAACCGCAGGAGAATGCACCTGCATACCCTATATAACAGCTGGAGAGGCAATCATTCAACTCTGCCATTATGTGTTTTACTGCACTGCAGAGTACTGAGGGGCTAAATTATTATTAGTGATTTTTCAGACATCACTTGGATTTCTTCTTGTGTTACACTGGTGAGTACAAGGCGCTATGTGGGACAGTTTAGAGATCTTTTAAATAGTGACTGCCTTTCCCCCCATTTATATTAATAGCAGAGCCACAGATAACCAGGACCAAGTCGTGGCTCTTGCTCCTCCGCTTTGGCCTCAAAGTGGAGGCAGCCAAATCGTAATCAACGCAAGGTGGAAGTTCTCATACAGCTGGTGGCACAGAGGCTGCCCTCTACCAACCAGCAGCTCTCCACCAACATCTATACTAACTTTAAAAGCTTGTACATTATCATTCCTCCTTTGTCACCTGTTTTTTTAGCCTTCAATTTAAATATTAGCGCTGGGTGGCTTTCTGTTATTAGTATGTGAACTTTAGGGCCAATACATTTCTATCTATACGTATGTCTGTACAAGTCATTGGAAAATATTTTGTATTGTATACATTGCAACATTCTTATATTTGAACATTTAACACTGGTGGCAGGACTCTAAACATCACCTTAAAGACAAAGAGACCACCGCAGACATGGTAGGGGTACAAGGCAGTGGTCCCCCAGCTGTGTTGGGCCTCAGTCCACCGGAAACCGCTGCATTGTCCTGCATAGATGAAGAATTGGTGCAGCAGGTGGACAGGACTGATACCTGAACTAGTCCACCTCTAACCACACCACTATCCCCAATAGAAAATTTCACATCACAATAAAAGCATTAAAATACCAATGACTAATGTTTTGTTCACAGAATTCTGAACACACCCGACAATAGCTGCTTTTAAAGCAAAACTAGACAATTCACATTTTAGCACTTACCAATGTGAATGCTAAAAAAACTCCTAAAACCTTGGAACTTATACTACAACCCAGCCATCCTATTGTAGAATCTGCCCATTGTCTTCAAGATTACTGAGTCTTTTTAGAGAGGACCACTTAGAGATTTCAAAAGGATGCCTAGGTAACATTCCACTCAAGGCACAGATATGCAAGATGTTAAATTTATATGTTACGGGATCTTTTAAACATTTTTATAAAATATAACCCCACTAACTTTCATTTTAAACAAATAAAAAATAAACCAATGTTATGAAATCTACTAATATGGTGCAAGAATGAGGATATTTTTAGGTCAAACATAAATGTTTAGGTTTCTTTTTCTTTCCTTACACCAGTAGTTCCCAAACTGTGCGTCTAGACTACCTGGGGTGCCTCGGAGATCTCACAGGGGTGCCTCGGCCAGGGCCAGTGGTAAGCAAGGCGGGGGACTACTTGGTAATTATTTTGGCTTAGGGGGGCCTTGAAAATTTTTTGTAGACCCTAAGGGTACCTTGAACTGAATAAGTTTGGAATCCACTGCCTTACACTATGTTAGCTGAAGATGAAGATACAGTGTAAGAAGAGGAGGTGGCCCGCGATATGGAGAAGCCTCAGATGGAAGAGGAAGCAGGGTCAGGGGGCAGCCTTCACAGTCCCAGGATTTTTACAATAAAATGTATAACTCTAATCAAGCCCTAGAAATTCCACCTGTGACATCAGCAAAACCCTCATCCATATCCATCCCACTTTCCAACATATTGACACTACCATGACCCATCTTACCGACCTTGTTGCACAATACGCAGCCAACAACCCTCCTAACCCTATGACACATCCTTCCACTATAGCACATTTCCTCACTCCTACCAATCTGCCAAATTTCTCTCCTCAGGCCCCTATGTCCCAAATTTTTCCTCATTATCTTCCCCAGGTTTACCCTCCTTATCCTCCTCAAGATTACCTCAAAGACCCACTGCCATCTCCAACCCCACTGCACTTTGTTGCCCCACCGCCCTCTGTTGCCCCACTGCCCTCTATTAGTCCATCATCCTCTGCTGTCCCACTGCCCTCTGCTTCTGCCCCACTGCATAGGGAAACCAAGGGAGGTTTCCTAGTGCCCGGAAAACCCCATCCAAGCCTGGGGCACTGTATAATTGAGGTGGTTGGACCCTGCCCCCTGCTTCACATGGCTCTGCTTGAAAAGGAAGAGCTGCGTGCACCTAACAGTAGTCTACGCAGCATTGCCCATTTATATTATGGGGATGGGAAGAGTTGGAGAGCAGCCAAGCACTGTCTAAAATTATAGCTACGCCCCCATGCATGCTGGTCATGCCCACTGGTGGCGTGGTGTGGAAACCCCTCTCTACAAATCCTGCATTTGCCCCTGCACTGTTGCCAACTACAGCACGGGAGAGCCAGAAGTCACGTCAAGCACTAAACCACTTCTATTGTCGATCCAGGAGGCAAGCGGGCCCGGAGAAGATAATACCCAAATTTTATTTTGCTATTTGTACATGTGGCCTTTTCCACTAATACAAAATTTTGTTCCAAAAGAATGGTTTCCTTGTGTTTTTGAGTAACTAAGCATACAATCAATTAAGGAGATCATTTAACATGATGTGGGCTTTTGTAGGGATACAATATTTGACAATTGAGTCTACAATTACACCATAATGCAAAGTCAAGTAGTCATGTACTTATGGCTACAGTGTATACCAATGTATTTAGGACAAGAAAGGGTTACTTGTAAATAATGATGTGATAATGGTACTTAATAACCACGCACAGAACAATCAAAAACAAACACACATTGGTAATGTCCAGACTCATGTGTTAAAAATGTAAAAAATGTATATAGACAATTAGACAATGTAAACAATTTCAACATTTGCACAAATATGCAGTAAAATATAAAATAATGCACCTACTTCTTTGGTATATAGCAATCCTGTACTCCTCAGCAACACTAGCAACATAGAAACATGGAATTGGATGGCAGATAAGAACCACTTGGCCCATCTAGTCTGCTCATTTTTTAACCTATGGTAACCTCAAATTGTATTTGATCCTTTAATCCTTGTAGGGATCTCTTTATGTCTATCCCAATCATGTTTAAATTGCTCTACTGTATCAGCCTCTACCACCTCTGATGGGAGGTTATTCCACTTATCCACTACCCTTTCTGTGAAGTAATTTTTCCTCAATTTTCCTCTGCACCCACTGAACCCTCCAGTCTCAGTGCATGTCCTCGTGTTCTAATACTTCTCTTCCTTTGTAGAATGTTTCCCTCATGTTCAAACCCTTGATATATATAAAAGTTTTGATTATGTCCCCTTTCCCTTCTCTGCTCCAATCTATACATAGTAAGATCTTTTAGTGTGCTGTAGGCCATGCACTATTTTAGTAAAAACAATCCTTTTAACAGAATGGCACCATAGTCATCTCCCTCCGCCAGTCTTGTTGTGTAATGAGATGAAAAGTATCCAGATGACTAGTCCTTTCTCCCATCAGATGGCGAGGTTATCATCATCTATTTATTTATTTATATACCGCCACTAATTCCGCAGCGCTGTACAGAGAACTCACACACATCAGGTTATAAATGGTGGGTTTGGCCATCACTTAGACATAATTCTTACGTCTGAAAAACAGCGTACTTCTGCTTGCACCAGAGTTTGAACCGACTGCATCTGCAGGGGAACGCCTCTTCTATACACTGCCTACATGCATCTTCACCTTTCCCACAGCGTTCCCTCCCTGAAATCGTAGGCCATTGTAAGTGTCCTTTGCACTTGACAGTGAATCGGATGCTGCTGCGTTTTATGGCGTATGGTCCAGTTCTGGGCCTGTGCGGAGTAATAGGGCCCATTATGCGCAATGAATGACAAGTTATGCTCTTTAATGAATGAGGCCCATTATGTATAATAACTTCTTATCATATCTTAAATGATCAATATATATACAGTACTAACTCATTATCAGATACTGCTATAAAATATAGAAAGTAATATGTATTCTATGGTATGTACTGTACCAATAATTATTTTATTGCGTTACCCTATACATATAGTTATATTACTACACAGTTATTCCTCATTAGATCAATGCAAACATGTCATATCTTTATAATTAGATCTCAAATTACTAACAGCTAATTATCATGATAATTAATCAATCTATTAAAATGATCTCTTTACCTCAATATACTAACACATGCAATCATTGCATCATTACACTTCTTGGGATTGAATCAATACGAAACACAAATGCTGATACATGCCATGTGTTTATGTAAAATCGCAGTGTGCATGCCCGGAATTGGACCATATACCAGTGACAGCCTATCATGTCATGAGCGACCGGGGCAGGGAATGGGCGTGTTCACCTCCTGAATGTACCGTAAGGGTGTGCCAACCTCGAGCGCACACAGCAATGTCCGATTCAAGCTTTGGACAAGGAACGTGCTTTACTGTTGTATCTCTTGCTCCACCTACAGGTCTGGTGATGACGGTTGTGCATGCATACTAGTGATGACGGCTGTGCATGCATGCTATAACATGTGTTTGCAATCAGGAGCAACTGTAATAATGTATTTTGTTGTGACTTTGCGTGACTGCTGTTACGGCTGTTATGCGGTTTTACATCACTACATACGGACTGGTGTTGACAAATGGCAACTTTTGTCCTGGAAGATGGGCGGTTTATGTGTTTGTTATGCACAATTATTCATGTGGAGATGTTGCCTATAGTAACCAATCAGATTCTAGCTGTCGTTTTGTAGAAAGTACTAAGTAAATGACAGTTGAATCTGATTGGTTGCTATAGGCACAAAAGAGCTCTGGAACATTTACAGAATTTAACACCAATCTAGGTTCGGTGCTACCCACAGCTTTCAAGATTAGTCCTTGTCCACTATAAGACGCCAATGACACAATTTGCACCCTCCTCGGATGAGCCGGCAACCTCAAGGCTGAATGGACGCGCAAAGCCATCCGAATAAACAGGCAAATCTATTGTCTAGTAGCAGATTACAGAGGGGCGTTGTGGCCCGTAGACTGGGGCCCAGGACTTTTAAGGTGGCCGACACCTTCCCCACTCAAGCTCACTGCTGCAAGAATGGCTTTAACAAGATACAAAATAAACTTTGGTCTAGAAAGCTTAATGTTTATTACAATGCACCTGGGGAGATACCATTGCATGACGCTAGCTGTATATACTTATACAGTTGGGACGAGTTGCTTGCTGTACGCACATGGAAAATTAAGTTCAAAGTCTCCCATAGGACATATAAACTTGTCTTCAGTGTTTCTGTGGGTGAGGACTATGCACAAGAAGGAATATGATAGAAGACCATGATTTATTCAACATTCCGGGCCAATGACAGTTTTAATCCAGCTCTTTATAGAAAAATATTGTAGTACTATTAGGGATAAATGTTTGATAATATATCTCTTATATAACCTAGATAGGCAGAATCATAGCGTTGCTCTGTTTAGGAGGCAGCAGATAAGTAGCTTCATGCTGCTAATTGTCATCCTTTTCTTCACCCTTTCCTAGAGTTTCTACTTTCTTTACTGGTTGAGCCATTCATCTAGCGCAGCGGTCAGGGAACTTTTTTACCTTTTACCTCCAAATATATTTAGATACGCCGATGATACCCCCTTGATTTGAAAGGAAGGAAATCATATATTATTAATTATTGGAATTCAAATTTTTATTGAATCTATTCAAAATTTCTTTGAAAGCTTCAACTTCAACACTTCAGGTTTTGGAGAAATGATGTTGCTTCATTTTTGATACGAGAGCATCAATACTGGGGCATTTTGATGTCGGAGCAATTTGGATACAGTCTTCAGCGTCCAATCGATTTCTCTGCTTTGTTTTTATGTTCGTTAGAGTGGAAAATCCTTTTTCGCAGAGCTAGGTTGTTGCAAAAGGCAGCAACTTTTTGACTACCTTCTCATGTGCAGTTTTTAATGTCTTTGCAGCTGTTGACATCCAAAAATATGACAGATCTGCTTTGTTTTCAAATGCAATACGTGCTTCATTATTGCATCGAAGCTCAAGAAGTGCCTCTGCCAACCCCTGAGGCTCTTCTGGTACAACAGCAATTTCACATTTAAAGGGGTCTACAATCCAACTGACAGCATGTGAACCGGCAGCATTACCCCCAGGAAGTTTAGTTTTACCCCATTTGGGGTAATTTACCCCTGTTCCCTGATCACTGATCTAGTGTCTAAAAATTGACATACACAGAAGAGAGCATTTACAAGTAAGTGACTCTTTTAACAGCTGTTTCTTCTTAAATATGAACTACCTTCAGCATTGTCTGTACCTGTGAGTAAGCATCATAATCCCAGTCAACTGTAATTGTTGAAGGCCAAATGTGCAACATTATATACTGTATTCATACATCATTCTGCAAACACACCTTATTCATGCTCATTACATGGTTTTCATCTATATGCCAACTTTGTGAGCATTTAGTGGGAAATATATAGTTTGCCATTACTTTACTACCTTTTATAGTTTATGTTATCTTGCCAAGGTGTACTGTCTAAATGTTGGGACTCATTGTAAATGGACCATTGCCTTAAGCCTGGCTTGAACACAGTCTGCTGTTGACCTTTTGCCTCAGAGCTAACAATCTTTGGGATCTGCAGTCTGGTACGTTGTTTTCCTGTGATCAGAGGTGAAGCAGTGCATGACTGGATCCCATAGAAAAATTTGGGAAGGGGCTTGGCAATACCGCTCTCACCTCCTGGGCTCCATGCTCAGCTATCTATAGAGCAGAGCAGGGGGCCTCCTCTGAGCATGTTCAGTCCAGCACAAGTGCCCAATGCACATGATCCGCTAAGAAAGGGGCCTCACATCTGCTCTTTTCTGCTCTTTTGAGGGCAGAGCGTGGGCCTCAGGGATGAGTGGGAGCATTGATGGGCCCCCTCTCACCTCCAGGCCCTGTAGCCTCTGCACTCCTTGCACCAACTATTGTTATGCCCTTGCCTGTGATGCTGTGACCTTAGCCTGTCAGACTACACTATTGCTGTGCTCCTGTTTGTCTGGTTCCCTGTATATCCAATTAGCAAACACCTGTTGCTACATTCAAGACCTGGTGGAAACCAAGTATGGGAGAAGCAGCACTGTGGCTTAGTGGTTAGCACTTCTGCCTCGCAGCACTGAGGTCATGAGTTCGATTTCCGACCATGGCCTTATCTGTGTGGAGTTTATATGTCCTCCCCGTGTTTGCGTGGGTTTCCTCCGGGCTCTCCGGTTTCCTCCCATAATCCAAAAACATATTGGTAGATTACTTGGCTGCTAACAAATTGACCTTAGTCTGTCTGTGTATGTGTTAGGGATTTTAGACTGTAGACTCTATTGGGGCAGCGACTGATGTGAGTGACTTCTCTGTACAGTCCTGTGGAATTAGTGAAACTATATAAATAGCTGCTGCTGATGATGTTGAGTCTATATGTACACGGGAGCTGCTATAGGTGAAGGATTTGTTAGTTAGACCTTAAGTGTTGGCAAACAGTTTTTTTTTTAATTGTACAGTATATAAAACCAGTAATAAGCATTGTGTTGTCTGCCCTGATTCCACACATTTCTAAGTCTGGCTCTGCATTGCTACAGGGTTTTTTTTCAGTACTATGATAGAATTAATTTAATACCCCTTACCAATTTGGTTGCATTTAGGCAGAGTCACCCTGGACGGCTCTGCAACTAGGCACATTGTTCTACTCCCCCATTAGACTTGACAGGTCATTTGAAAGGATGACTAAATTGAAAGACGTAACTTTTCATTGATTCACCCACTTGTTTTGGGATGAACAGTTTCATTCACAGTGAAATAACAATTACCATATACCAAGAAACGCACAAAGACACAGACTCCTTCAAATCAACCTGCTGAATTACTTCCCATTCTGTGCAATTGGCTATAAAAGAATCCATTGTGGCTTTAAACATGTCATTTACAGTCTACAATGTCCTCGCTCCCACCAACGCGCACAGACATCCAGGTATACACAAGGTCTATCAAACTAAACAAAAGGGCCTTGACTGAAAGGGATTCCTGCAAAGTACCAGTAAGATTACATTTTAATTACAAGCGTGAGCACTGAATATGTCATTGTAGTGTGAATGAAATTGAAACAATTGACATTCATGGACAGAGGTGCTTTAATGGGAACAATTCCAGAGTAATACTTATCCTAAAAACAATATATGGGCAGCAGAGTGTCACAGTGATCATCTTCCTCACGACACTGGGGTCATGAGTTTGCTTCCGACCAGGGCCCTATCTGTGTGAAGTTTATGTGTTCCCCCCCCCCGTGCTTGCAATGGTTTCCTCCTACAGTCTCCAAAGTTTGGAGTCCCAAAATTCTAGTAGGTTAACTGGCTTCTGACAAAATAGACCCATGTGTGTGTCGTACTTGCCTACTCTCCTCAGAATTTCTGGGAAGGTTCACCAAATTCGTGGAGTCCTCCATGACTCCTGGAAGAGTAGGCATCCTTCCGGGTCTTGGTTGAGACAGGGCTTAATGATTCGATTCACGTCATCAAGCCACACATCTCGCTATACATTGTCACGCTTTCAGCATTTCCTAGTAGTTGGCGGGACCAAGGTGATTCGATTGGCGTTCCCACGTCTCCTCCCACACTTGTCACCTGACCTCTCCTATGGGAGATCCCAGAGGGGAGGTTTTAAAAGTCAACAATTATGGTGTGTGTGTGTGTGATAGGAAATTTAAATAGTAAGTTCCAATGGGACAGGGGCTGACGTGAATCACTGCATATCCTCTGTACGGAAGGCACTATATAAATAAATGATAATAAATAAGAGTATAACACAATGCAGAGTTGTCCTGAAGATACTCTTTGTCCAGCACACATTAGTATTATGGCCACTGCTACTCCCCAGGAACTGCTGGTTGCACACACAGGCACCCCTGAAACAATGAGTACGGTGGTACTGCCTACGAGTTACCCATTGCTCAAAACAGCCTACACTGACCGCATGATGAATGGAATGTTAATTAGTATTGTTGTACTTCTCCGAAGTTCCGGACTGCCCAGGGCAGCACATAGGCTACGTGAACACTCTTTATCATGGCTTCCGTTTGGCAAAGTGCCTTTAAAATAGTAACTATGGGAGCGCATTCTATTTATAAACCTCCATTTGGTCTCAAACATCTGGTTGCTGAGTGACTAGAGTGTATGAAATAATTAAAAAGGTGAACAGTCTTGGGATTAGGCAGCTACTATGCTTATTACTGTGTGTGCTCCAGTGCAGATTAGTATAAATCAGTGTGACACATTGCATAAATATTTATATAAACACCAGCTGAACATAATCTAGCTGTATCAACATATCTTAGCCTATTTATTTGGCTTCTAATTAATCAAATTTCACATGATCTGGAAATTAAAATATTCTAAATATGGCAAAGAAATGGGCACAGTTAATACATGGTGAATATATGTGTTTATAATATAATATTGTGTGAGCCCCCAGATCCTGCTGTGATTGTACAGTACAGGACACAGGCTACATGAACACCCCTTTGATGACTGCCATTATGGTACTGCCCTGGAGTTACTGACTGACTGTACAATTCTGGGTCATGTAATTTGAATGGTTCATGTGTAACATCCCCTCCAATCAATTCATGTATTGTGCATTCACATTTCATGTAGTCTGCACTTGGCGCTTATAGAGGAGGTCATGCAGTTATTCAAGAAGCACAAACCATCCAATGCACAATTCCATATTAGCTTTGGTCCCACTGTACTTCTTAATTAGAAGAATGTGGGCATTCAGTGCAAAGTAAGGAACTGGCGCCCTGCTGCACCTCGTTTTGCAGAGTAGTACAAAAATAAGATTTTATTATTGCAATTAGATAAATGGGCGGAGAAGTCTTTGGGTTCTTTCTATAGTAATAATAGAATTATTATTATTAATCTTATTTATACAGCACCGCATGAGGTCTGCAGCGCCGTACAGAGGGCAAACAAGACAGTACATGGTATAACAGTACAATACAGTAAAGAAATAACACTACAACTCACGACACAGCTACTGATAGCCTGGAAAAAGAAAGTAATAGGTAATGAGAACAGGAGGAAAGAGGGCCCTGCTCACTAGAGCTTACAATCTAAAGAGAAAGGGGCAGACAAACGACTGACACATGGGGGTGAGCCAATGTAAGGGGATCTGTGGACAAGAAGTCAGAGAGGGAGAGATGGAGGATGATGGGGGTGAGATATACTACATGGGGGGTTGTCAATGATCATTTGAAGTTATACAGGCTAGGGGTAGTCTGAGAGTCATGATACTTTCTGAATGCTAGACAGTAAGATGATCTCACTATAAACCTAAAGGGCTATCTTGTCCTCTTCTCCAGTGTTCTCTTACACTTCCCTAGCATTATATACCACATATAACAAGAAAACACCAAATTGTGCAATTGTGCATAATAGCCATAATAATAGCAATAATATGATGCAAAAAGGGGTTAGGCTGACATGGAGGGACCCAAGAAAATAGAATGAATCGGTAATAATTGGTGCATTTTCATTCCTCCCACCTTTTGAAGTTGGGTATTGGGAAAATGTGAGCATGAGAAGTGGGCGTGACCACATGTCACAGGGTGTGGTCATAAGCCCCCCCCCCCCATGTTAAGCACTTCTGACTGCTGGCCCGACTTCAGCCACCTTCAAAACACCCTTTCACATTATTCATTTCAACCTCCATGTTACTATGGCTATGAGCGCTTTGAGGAATTTAATACAAACATTGCCATCAAACAAATCTGTTACATGTAATGAAGACTGGCACAATCTCCCCACACTGTCATGATTAATTTAAGCTATAAATTATGGTAAGCTGAGGAGTATTTTAGGAGAAAAATGTTTAAGAATTAGAATTTGATGGATGGGATTGATGGAAGGTTGGACTTGCATCGTTTTCCACCTTTCCGCACACCTGGGATGACTTCCAGATTCCTAAGGCGTCTATACGCATGTGACTTCTCCAGATTCTGCCCAATCACTTTGGATGGACTGGAGTGTTCCCGTGGTAGCATCTCACTCCAACGCTCCAAAACAAGTACGGACGGAGTGGCGGTTTGGTGGTATCTCATTGCTCCAATATGGTTCCACTCATAGATTTCACTGTTAGGAATAATGCCTTCTGTCTCTAACCTTTTTGTATTCCTCCATGTTCTCTGAACCACCCTGGACATGTATTGTGGGTCTAGTCACTTGGATGACCTAGTCTAAGGGGGGGATTCAATTGTCAGCAATTATGGTAGAAATCCCCTCTCATTTTCCCTCTATGGAGTGCAAGGAAAAATGAGCAGAGAATTCTGGCAAATCTCCGCCGCGAGGAGTCTCGCGGATGTTCTGGAGACACTCTCTCCCTTAGTTCTCTGATGCCATCTTTCCTCTTATTTACCTTGACTATGCTCTTCTCTTTTTGTAAGTTACTTTCAGCATTGTGCTGTTATTACAGATATTGTTGCTGAATCGAGTTTTTCTGAAAATGTTTTATATCAATGCCTGCTTCGGGTTTTGTTGTTGACAGTTCCTGTTATGTCAGTACAGAGCTGTTCCCGTGATTTACTTCTCCTTAGACGGGACGGCTGTATCATTCCTCCAACTCTGCTCCCATAGCGGTTTGCTTTCTCTCTCTTAATGCTAAAGGCTTGAACTAGTCTAACAAACGCAGATTAGCCCTTTGTTATTTTACCTCTCACAAGGCGGATATTGTCACTGTACAGGATTTACGTTTCCCGACTAATTCTCCTCCTCAGTTTTATAAACATAGATACCCTACTTTTATATGTCAAATGGCTCGTTTAAACGTAATGGTGTGGTAGCTTGCAAAGGCATCTCGCGAGAGCGGACACTAGTGCCTGGAAACCCCCCTCCAAGTCTGGGGTACTGTATTATTGAGGTGGCTGGACCCTGCCTCCGCTTCAAATGGCTCTGCTTGAAAAGGGAGAGCTGCGTGCACCTAACAGTAGTGCATGTAGCATTGCCCATGTATATTATGGGGATAGGAAGAGTTGGAGAGCAGCCAAGTACTGTCTAAAATTCTAGCCACGCCCCCATGCATGCTGGTCACACCCACTGCCGGCGTGGTGTGGAAACCCCCCTCTACAAATCCTGCGTTTGCCACTGGACACTTAACCAAGGTGTTTTGCAGTGCACATCCAATGCAGGAGACTCAGAGTGTGAATTCCCCTTTTATATAGTGTGAATCCTCAGATCATATAATGTACTTTCTAGTTCATGTAGTGTGATCTCCACTTCCAGCGTGATTCCGTCCTGTTAATGTCATGTAACATCCCAGTACAAGTAATGTGAATTCCCTGTCCACCTCCCTCTACACATAATGTAACCCCCCCTACTCATTTCAGGTAAACGCCAAGGTCAGATAGTGTGTGTACACATACAATTTAATTTGGGCCCCAGACCATGTTATGTTATTTCATTTGTCCCAGTTACACTTAGTTAAGATTGGGAGAACCTACAATGTTAATATGTAGAGTGAACCGCCAAGACATACAGGACCTGAGTCATTAAGGAAAGGAAAGCAAAAAAAAAAAAAGAAGTAACTTTGCACCTTGGCAAAACTATGTTGCATTGGAGGGGCGAGGTAAATTTAAAATGTGGGGACAGATTTATAGCTAGGGTAAGGCATGTCCTAGATCAAGTTTAAATTTCAGTGTACAAATAAAGCTATCAAGTATTTGTGTGCTACATGCAAAAACAGCCACTGCTTAACTTATATGCAAAATAATAAACTTATTTGCTCCCCCTGCATTGTAACATGGTTTGTCCAGGAGAAAATATACTTCATTTTTTTTGCCTTCCTTTCCTTAATGACTCAGACCCATAGTGTGACCTTATCTGATCCCCCAGATTATACAGCATAATCTTAATTAAGGCAGCAAACAGGAACCATTACATAGTGTGAACTAGAGATGCTCAGGCTCGGTTTTCTGAAAACCGAGCCCACCCGAACTTAGGGGATCCGAGTAGGCTCGCGAGCTGGCTCGGTTGCTCCGCACGTCCTCGGATCTGAATCGAGACAAAACGTCATTGTTGTGTTGTCGGATCTCGCGGGTTTTCGATTCCATTAGTACCTCCGTCCCCAGGAGATCCAGCGCCATTCCTCACACAGAAACATAGGTAGCAATGTTCTTGTCACTCTCCAGTCTCCAGTGACATTGCTCAGGGCCATTCCTCACACAGAAACATGGGTAGCAATGTTCTTGTCACTCTCCAGTTTCCAGTGACATTGCTTATACAGAAACAGGGGTATCAGTGTTCTTGTCACTCTCCAGTCTCCAGTGACATTGCTCAGTGCCATTGCTCACACAGAAACAGGGCTAGCAGTGTTCTTGTCATTCTCCAGTTTCCAGTGACATTGCTCAGTACCATTGCTCACACAGAAACAGGGGTAGCAGTGTTCTTGTCACTCTCCAGTTTCCAGTGACATTGCTCAGTGCCATTGCTCACACAGAAACAGGGGTAGCAGTGTTCTTGTCACTCTCCAGTTTCCAGTGACATTGCTCAGTACCATTGCTCACACAGAAACAGGGGTAGCAGTGTTCTTGTCACTCTCCAGTTTCCAGTGACATTGCTTATACAGAAACAGGGGTATCAGTGTTCTTGTCACTTGACAAAAATTGACTGGAAATGATTGAAGGTTAATAATAATGTAACGATAAAAAAAGAGCCAAATTATGTGATTTTTGCAACAAAATAGAAAAAAATCGGGATCCAAAACCAAACCATGCGAGGGTGGTTTTACCAAGACCAAAACCAAATCACAAAGTTAATCCAGATCCAAAACCAAAACCAAAACACGGGGGTCAGTGAACATCTCTAGTGTGAACAGAAAACATCAATACCAAAGCGATGGTAATTAGGAGCTTATTCAGTCAAAGTGAGAATACAAATCTTAATTAAAGATTGTGTGGGTTGCTACAAATTAAAATATCAAAAGTATATAATCCCATGGACATATATAACAAATACCAAAAATACAAATCAAATAACAACTACTTCCAATTGTGGATTTACTATCCTACAAATTTAACAAAAAAAATGAGAAGATAAAAAAGATGAAGTGCGTATATTTTATCAAACAGAGCTTTTAAAAAGACACGCACATATCGACACAAAAAAATTATATATAAGTCATAAAATGTATTAAGCAGGTAAATTTCCAGTAAATGCATCATTACACCCATTAAACTAATTAACTTGCACTAAAAAAGGAAAAAAAAGACTAAAAAAAGCAAAAAGATAGAAATCACCATAGTAATAGCTACTGATAAAAGAAATTATTCCAATCTCTTTTGATCCAAAGTTACATATTATATAATTGACAGCTTTCAGGCTGTCATTCTTTGTATAAATTCAAGCAACGGAAGGATAAATCATTACTTCAATAAACTGCAACAAGAATAAACCATACCCCCACATTGATGGAACGCAGAGATGACATTAGAAACCTCTCCATACAGAGGTGTGTAGTGGCGTCCTTAGGATTCCATAGTAGGAGTAACAGTCCAAATATTCAGATACAATGTACTCTGTGGTGTGTTGTTATCCCAGACATTTAGGAGGACCTATCTCAGTTATCCTCCAATGGACCTTTTCCAATAGCGATATGTATTAAATATTTTTTTTACCTTCCTCCTAATTGCAATCATTTTAAAGGCAAGAACATGGTCCGAATTCAGTAAAAGATTATTGAAGTAATGTTGTCATATTAAGTTCCTTTGGTGACTCTGTCATATAAAACAGTGCTTCCCTCATCATCATCATCATCAACATTTATTTATATAGCGCCAGCTGAATCCGTAGTGCTTTATATTTGGGAACAAACAGTAATAAAACAATACTGGGTAATATATACAGAGAGGTATGGGGGCCCTGTTCGAAAGCTTACAATCTATCCCTTACGCGTTTCTCCACAATACAAGCTAGTGGTATTGTCAGAGGTTACTCCTGCTATGGGACCATAAGGACGCGAGTGCATACCTCCGTATGAAGGGACTTCTAATGTTAGTTCCGCATTCCATCAATGTCGGGGTGTGATTCATTCTTGTCGCAGTTCACTGAAGTAATGATCTATCCTTCCATTGTTTGAATTTATAGAAATAATAACAGCCTGATATATATATATAACTTTGGATCAGAAGAGATTGGAGTTAACGGTGTTATTAGTAGCCATTACTATGGTGTCTTTTTGGTTTTTTGTTTCTTTTTTAATGCATGCTAATTAGTTTAATGTGAGTAATAAAGAATATACTGTAAGTTTACCTAATTGAATTAACAAATTATATGTTTTATACTGTATATAATATTTTTTTGTGTTGATATTTGGATGGCTTTTAAAAGGCCTGTTTGATAGAATATATTTTTTTATCTTCTCACATAGTGTGAACCCCTAGATCATGTGGTGTAACGAGGTATATGCTATATGAGGCTAGGTCCCTAATTTATGTAGCATGAACCCCCAGATCATGTTCTACCAAGTTCTCCTACTATTGAACTATAGGTATCATATAAGTACATGCAGTGTGCTCCCCAGATCATCATAAACCTCTATTTAATATAGTAATTAATGTGCCATAAACCCCAGTTTATTTCATGCAAATTCCAAGTATTTGTGGTGTCAGCCCAAGTTTATGTAGTGGGAATCCCCAGCTTATGTGGTGTTAGTCTCCAGTTCATAGAGTATGAATAACTAGAATCTGGGTTACATAGTGTGAGCTCCAATACTTCTCTATCTTGATGTTGGACTTGTAACCATAGAAGGTCAGTTGGTGAATGAGGGTATATCATCATCATCATCAACATTTATTTCTATAGCGCCAGCAAATTCCGTAGCGCTTTCATACATGTTTTTTAAATTTACCCATCTGCATTTTGATGGACAGTGGCAGGTGGGGAGTTTGACTGGGGTGGTACACCTGTCAAACCGTAACGCAGGTGTCCTAAGGCGAGCTCAGGGAGGACAGAAACCTCCCGTGGAGCAGAAGGGCAAATTGTGCTATTGTGTTATCTGGGCAATGTGAACACCCTGAAAAGATTTTGACAGTCAAAGGACAGAAAAACCACCTACCAGTCTCCTCCTGTCAGTACCTATCTATTGAGTCTGCCCAGATAAAATTCATAACGTACCTTTAGAAGGAGGCAAATTCTTGGAGTAGCGATCTGAATAGGCGTAAGGTTGGATGTTCATTATGGTGGTATTCCATTTGTCCCAGAAAGGTAGACAGAGGATATATATTCCATATTTTTCGAGTGTGGCAAATAGTGGAGTATAATTGGCATTGGATAGGAATGAAGGTTAAGATGTACTATGAACCAAGAGGAATTTTTGCCACCCGCAGTTTAAGATTTCCAATCACTCAACAGTATGAGATGTGATCTATAGTTAGAGGACCTCTGATTTACTAAAGTTTATTTTGAATCTTGAGACTAAAGTATTTGACCATCACATAAAACAGGTTGGGAAGGTTAATGGGCCTAGTAATCAACAATAGAGAGTCATTGGCAAATAGCAAAATGTTATATTCATGGTCTCCAACCCAAATTCCTAGTGCATGCCTTTGTCAACCTGTGGCTCTTCAAGTACTATAAGCTCCAGCATGCTTTGCCAGTAGATAACCAGCCTATCACTGACATGGTATGCTGGGACATGTAGTGTAGTAGAGCCTCCCAGGAACCACTCTGTCTGTTGCCTCTATGTAGAAAGCAGCTTCTGCTTGAATACATTCCGATGGGAGACAGCCTCCATGTTTCTCCAGTCCACTTTGTTGAATGCATGGGGCGGATTGGCCATAGTCCATACCATGACTTCTCTAGGAAACATTTTTGGCCTCCCTGGCAGTCTAGTGGTGCAGATAGACGTGGCCGTAGCTACCTATGAGCGGCCTGTGCAACCGTGTTATCCACTGAAACGTTCTAAGTCCTATTGGGCTATCATTGCTCACGGGATCTCTTTAGGACTAATTTGGTATCAGCAAATGCTACTTAATGTGGTCCCGTCATTTGCTGATGCAGTATTAGTCCTACAAGGCTCACATAGTCGAATGGAGTCTTGTGGGACCAAAATTGTGATTGTGAGTGAGCTGACATGGAGCAGGTACACGCAGTGCAGGGTGAGTTACATGTTATTATGCAGTACAGAATAATAAGGAACACTGAATGCAGAGTACAGAGCATCACAAACAGTGCACACTGGACGGAGAGTAGAGCGCATCACATACAGTGCCCACTGGATGGGGAGTAGAGAGCATCACATACAGTGCCCACTGGATGGGGAGTAGAGAGCATCACATACAGTGCCCACTGCCGGGGAGTAAAGACCACCACATACAGTGCACACTGGATGGAGAGTACAGAGCATCCACATACAGTGCACACTGGATGGAGAGTAGAGAGCATCACATACAGTGCACACTAGTAAAGAAACAGTTGGAGTCCTTGAACATTGGGAGTGTTATAAAAGACTACATATTGTAACTTGTCTTTCCGGCTGATAAGTTTCTTGAGTTGTTCCCATATGAACCAGTGACCTCTCGTTAATCAACCATCCTCCGTGTGTGAGAGACAATGGGCAGCCTCTCAGAAACTATGCAGTCACATAGTTATGTAAGCCTTATTTTTTAAAGTATTTAGGAAGAAATTTACAAATATAATTAACAAGTGAAAGGGTCAAAATGACACACATTTACACCATTCACACAAACAATACACTAGAGGCACACAGGGAAAGGGAAAATGGAAAGCAGTACAAAGGGCTTAAATAACTAGATTGTCATTACTGCCTAATGCAAATAAAAAATTGGGTCTCCGCAGTATGACTAATGTAGAAAAAGCTCACTGCATGGCATGGAGAATTTAAACTTTGCCGTATGAGAGGTCTCTGGGTAGTATAACCATATAATTGGTAGAAGTATGTAAAGAACTCCATGCAAACAAAGTACCATACCTCTCCAGTGCCTCGATCATTTAAATAAAGAAATGAGAGCCTCATTCTAAATAGGACTCTCCCATTACTTATTAGGAGGAAGAAGTGCCAGAGACTCTTCCAAATAACCGCCCTGCATTCCCCTGACTTCATTTTCCCTTCCATGTTAGTCTCATCCTGTGTTTGTGTCTGTCGCTCTTTGCCCCTCTTCATGACCCTGTCTCTGTCACCCCCTTTTGTTTGCCTCTCTGTCTACAATTTTGTATGTGTTCCTCTGTCTCTAGCTCTGTCTCCCCACATGTTCCTCTGCCTCCTCCCATCTTTGTGTGTGTGTGCATGCATCCTTGTCTCTGTCCTTTTCTTGCCCATCTTTGAAAGCTAGCTCTTGGGGCACCTTTGGCACTACCCCAACTCTTAGAAATGGGGCTTACCCCCAGAGCGTTGTGTCACCACAACACTACTTCTTGCCTTAGCAGGTGGGAAGCTGGTGGTATCCTTGGCTCCTCCGAGTTGGATTGTGGCGATTGGCTGTGACATCATAGTCAAGCCACATCCCCAGCCTACCACACACATGGAGGGGCAGCAGCTGGCATCTTCCTCTTCATTGTCAGGTCCATGCGGGGGCACTGCAGGGTCATTAAAACACTGGATGAGTTGTATTATGTCACTCATTCAGTGTTTTAACTGCCCTCTAACCATTGCCAGCCTAGGCAACTGCTTCAGTTAGCCTAATGGTACCTTCCATTTTAGATGTTTCCCAGATTCTATAGTATACTTCAGCCTCGTTAGCTATCAGTTCCTCTCTTGAGCACATTTTGATGATCTGTATTTTGTCTGCATTGCAACTTATAGAAATCTGTTCCACAGTGAGGCTATGTACAGTCTAGCTGCCATGCTGAATGACTGATGTAGGGTGTTGTCTGATTCTTAGATGCTATTAATAGAGTCTTAATAATAAATGTAATACTGCTTTCATTCCTTATCAAGTTTGTTTTCAACATAGTTAATTTCACCAGTATATTAAGTCTCCTTGGAAGTTCATGCACACAAAGACATATATATATATATATATATATATATATATATATATATACACACCGAAATGTGTGTCGGAGAAATGCTGCAGCCCACCCTCCATCACCTCTTCCTACCTTTGTTGTGTTTCCGGAGGAGGAAACGAATCACCCTCCACATATGTGTAGGAAGCAACCTGCAAGCAGACAGTACATAAAAGAAAAAGCAAACAAACGTGGCAGCAGACAGTACATAGAATAAAAAAAAACCTTGGAAGCAGATAAGCTCTATTTCTGTGTAAGGTGCCGGGTGCCCTGTTAAGAAGTCATCACAAAGTTCAGCACCTTCCGGCACAAATAGAGATTGTCTGCTTGTAAGTTGCTTCCCACATATAGATGTTCATCATCATTATCATCACAATTTATTTATATAGCACCACTAATTCCGCAGCGCTGTACAGAGAACTCATTGACATCAATCCCTGCACCATTGGAGCTTACAGTCTATATTTCCTAACACACACACACAGACATAGAGAGAGACTAGGGTCAATTTGATAACAGCCAATTAACCTACTAGATGTTTGAGGCAGATCTGAAGACTGGGGTAACAGTACAGGGAAAATTCATCTCTACGAGTGCAGGAGGTTCCTTGGGTGGTGGGGAAGGGAATGTTCCCCACCACAATTGAGAGAAATTGAGAAAAAGGAAGTGTGTTTGACGTTAATTGCCTGTTTCCCCCATGCAAGATCAGTGCCTAAAGCAGGGGATTAACATTTTGGAGTATGCTGGTGGTCAGACAGTTGTGGTTCTTCCTTCCAGCACCATGGGTCAATGTAACCAGTCCATCTTGTTTTTAAAGACAACCAAGTAAAACCAAAAGTGCAATGGGCCTGTTTGTGAAGGGGGTCTGCAGCTATGTTAATCAGGCCCTGATTATGCCTCATGGTAGTAGGGGAGTAATAACCCACCTTAACCAATGACAGATAGACAGCGTCAACCCAACTATTGAACCCAAGTATTGGTAGGGAATTTAAACTGTAAGCTCCAATGGGGCAGGGACTGACGTAAATGACAAATATTCTCTGTACAGCTCTGCGTAATTAGGAGCGCTATATAAATAAATGGTGTTCCCAGTTTATACTGCCAGCAATATTATTTCTCTTGAGGATACTTTATTAAGGATCACTGTTTTTAATTTGTATCACCTTTTGTAGTTTGGGTAAAGACTAAAGTGGACATTTCATCATAACGGTTAATTCACTCACAAATAGCTTCAAATGTACTGTGCAAACTTCATTAAGATCTTTTTCCACATTCTTGATGTTTTCCCCGTTCTGTCCCAGTCTATAGATTGAACAGGCAGACATAATTTACCTTGGATAAACATAAAACTACTATAAAAATGAATTGAGGCGCCATAAACAAACAAGAAATGTAAGTTAAAGGGAAAACTAGATGGAATAATTGACGAGACAATCTAGGCGGTAGATGTAAGAAAATAAAGATAATCTAATTTTTTGCTGGGGTATTATAAGAGCTCTAATGTTTGACTTTGAGAAAAGTTTGGTCTGATCCTCAAACAGAGGTGGAAAATGATCCAATTACAATAGAGAGAAAGAGAGAGAGCGAGAGAGAGAGAGAAAGAGAGAGAGAGAGAGAGAGAGAAAGGGAGAAGGGGAGGGAGAGGTAGAGAGAGAGAGAGATCGGGGAGAGAGAGAAAGGGAAGGAGAGTTAGAGAGAGAGAGAGAGAGAGAGAGAGAGAGAGAGAGAGAGAAAGGGAGGGAGAGGAAGAGGGAGAGAGAGAGAGAGAGAGAGAGAGAGAAAGGGAGGGAGAGGTAGAGAGAGAGAGAGAGAGAGAGAAAGGGAGGGAGAGGAAGAGGGAGAGAGAGAGAGAGAGAGAGAAAGGGAGAGGTAGAGAGAGAGGGAGAGAGAGAAAGAGTGAGAGAGAGAGAGAAAGGGAGGGAGAGGTAGAGAGAGAGAGAGAGAGAGAGAGAGAAAGGGAGGGAGAGGTAGAGAGAGAGAGAGAGAGAGAGAAAGAGAGGGAGTGAGAGGTAGAGAGAGAGGAAGAGGGAGAGAGGGAGAAAGAAAGGGAGGGAGAGGTAGAGAGAGAGAGAGAAAGGGAGGGAGAGATAGAGAGAGAGAGAGAAAGAGAGAGAGAGAGAGAGAGACAGGGAGGGAGAGGTAGATAGAGAGAGAAGGAGAGAGAGAAACGGAGGGAGAGGTAGAGAGAGAGAGAGAGAGAGAGAGAGAGAGAGAGAAAGAGGGAGAGAATGGAAAGGAAAAGGGATGTTGAACCTCACCTTTATTCTTAAGTTCCTAAATGCAGTGCCTCCACCTGAGTCGAGTGCTCTCTTGGGGTGAAGATATTGGCAAGGTCAAATTGCATCTGAAATAAGGATGCAACTAGATCTCCATTGAATGCATATGCTCCCTATTCATATCGTCATCATCATCATGCGCATTTTGCTGCCCTCCAGCACCCACAAAAGATACACATACTGATATGCTCATACGTGTCTGCGTCCATATCAGACTCTACATTTACATAAAGACGCCCTTATTGTACTTGGCCTACACCTGCACGTCCCTTCCACCCCCCTGTCTAAACATCAGGGGCATGATTCATTCAGTTACATAAATGCTGTCACGTGTAAAATCATTTGCCAGAGAACCGAGCAATGTCCAATTTATCTTTGAGTGCAAAGGACCCTTACTACAGCCTACGAGGCAGAATGGAGAGGGTGCAGGGCATATACATGTAGACAATGTACAGTAAGACCATGCCAAGCTTGAGTGCATGCAGCAGCATTCTATTCAAGTTTTGGGCATCTCAAAGGAATGTGTTTTCCCGTGGTATCACTTGCACCAGCTACAGGTCTGGTGTAAGTGCCGATTACTAGTGATCACGGTCGCGTATACATGCTAGAACATGTGTTTGGAATTAGGAGCAACAGTAAATGCATATCAAGTACAGCATATATTCATAAATTTATTTTATAGAAAGAATTTGTTTTTTTAATTATTTTATAATGTTTTGTCATTAATGACTTGATTATTAACAGGTGACATTAATTGTATAGTTTTTTCTCGTCTGTGCATTCTTTTGTGACTTTATATTCCACATATGTATTGGATGTATCCTGCAGTGTCTAGTGTGTTAGAGCAGAATAGACCTAGATTCATATTCATCAACAGACGCATCTTCACATCCGCTCCTTGTTGAATATGGACTTGTGAATTCTCGATTTACTTAGTTTAAAAATGCACATGGAGTCTTAAGAGTAATATGTGCCTAAGTCTACATAGGGACTCACGCTTTCACATATTTTGTGTGCATGCAAAGTACCAAAATGCATATCTTATGCAAAAAAAGACGCTTAGGTACCACTCTATATCAGGCCCTAACTAAACATTAACATAAAGCATTGACATATAAGAAGACAATAAATGTGATAATATCTAATAACAATTCAATGTAAGAAAAGTGGTAACAGATGTAACTAACAAGTTTACAGCAGTTAAACCTTTAAAGAACTCTCAGGTAGTGCTAGTACTATATTCTAGACATCTAGAATTGTGTTATAAGTTACACTCATTGCTAAGACCACTGTCTAACATTAAAAGAGGTCTTTTCAGTGTTGTCTGAAGTATAGATGTGAGTGTAGAGAATCGCAAAAATTAGGACCTTTGACGTTGGGTTGCAAGCTTAAATGTTTTGATCAAAATATGAACCAATACTTATACTGAATACTTTCATTGGGAGAGAAGATATTTTTTCCTGTGCATAGCACACTTTGAGGACTTATTTATTAAGGACGAAAAATCTAATTGCAAGCAAAAGGGGTGTTTTCACCAGCTATTCTGCTTTGCCCTCTATATTAGGGGGTATAGTGCCACCGCTCCAATTGGGCTTCCAGGTCTATGCATATGTTGGGCCACAGCTCATGTTCAGTAAAGCAACAGGGGCCTCTTGATTTTTCATATCGTTCAGATACCATGGTGATACATTAATATTATATTATGACTTTAAGGGGGGTATTTAATTGTTCCTCCGGGCGCCGCCAGAACGAGCGCGTTAAAACTATTACCATTTATACGGTAAACTTGCGCTTAAAAAACGTTAATACGGTAGTTTACTCGCTGAATTTCATCTCGCAGCTCAGGGAGCTGTGAGATGAAATTCAGCGAGTAATTACCGTATTAACGGTAATAGTTTTAACGCGCTCGTTCTGGCGGCGCCCGGAGGAACAATTGAATACCTCTATAAGTGTTTCAATGATAAATAAAGCCAAATGAGGTGTTAGATGGAATAAGTCTATAAGTTGCTATGTTCATTACCTGTATAAAAGAGAAATCTTTTTTCACCCTTAAAACTGCCCTTACACTTGGCAAACCAGCAGCTTGTCCTGATACAGTGCGGCCAGATCGCAGGTCAAATATGCCCATGCCTGTATGTGTGTGTGCCGGAAGCTGAAAGTTTCGGCCGATTGGAGCTCAAGCTTCTCGAAGTCAAATAATTAGATATGGTCATTTCAAATGAATATCTATCAATCTGATCGTCTATGTCTGAAATTATGGGAATAGCGCGCTACGGCGTGGCGGAGCGTAATTAACCCCAACACGTGCAAACACTTATACACACACTTACACGAACACATACACTTGTAATTAGTTCATATTAAAAATAGTTACAACACATAGTTATTTATAATGAAATGTAGCAGAGTTTATAGTTAAATATTATAATGTTATATACACTTTATTGAGATCTAAGGTTTAGGTTACAGGAAACACATATTGTTTGGTATCATTCTAATTCCCTATTTATTCGCAGACATCCGGTTCTATCGGCTAAGATATCGCACCTTGCGTATGCAAGTTATGGATTATAGGGAATAAATGATCAGAATTGTATTGTGTGTGTAATGTAAATAGACCAGTTTGAACCAGCTTTCGGCGGGGAGATTAGTATGCATCTGTTGGAGAGCTGACCCCCACCCTTGGAGGGCATCGTTCGGACTGGCCAATGACCTGCATTACAGTGGACCGTCCTGGAGCCTGAACCTATGAAAACATGCCAAATCATTTGTATTGTTTTCACTGTATCACTGACTGTATATAAGCAGGAGCTCTGGGCCCAACAGACACTCTTCTCAATCACAGACTTCAGGACTTAATGACTGTATCCTGGATCCAGGGCGCCTGCTTGTGTAATCTGCTGTACTTATTTTATTGAATTGTTACTCTGCTATTAAATCGCATTGTGCTGTGGAAACACACAATTGAAGTGGACAATCGTCATTGGATAGCGACTAGACGTACATAACAAGTTGAATAGACAAAACCAACAGGTCATCATCATCCATCCACATATATCGTCTGTCCAACTGATATCATGGGGGTCTGATAAGGGGGCCTTCATAAGGCCTTGTGGGCCCAATATGGAACAGACCACTAAGAGGAAGGAGTGTGGTATGTCGATGTTGGCTCACTGTGTGCTCCCCTCTGCAGAGTAAACACTGCTTATATTGTATATACTCCTATCCTTCACCCTTCTCACTCTTGTTTCTGTATTGCTGTGGTGCTCCTACACTTGGATATATTAAAGACTGGAAAGAGATAGCAAAACTTCAGTGAGGGGGGGGTTGATATGGGTCCATCCCATCTGTGGTTCCCACTCTGCAGTTCTCAGCATGAGGGGGGGTGTCACATGCACAATGAAGCCCTGTCTGAGTCTTCAATTCTATAATAACCTATCAGCATGGCCAGACTCCCCCCACCTCACCTTTTGGCCCCACAGTCATTGCATCCCCTGCACTTCGACTGCTGTTGAAATTTTATCAGTATCTGTGGTCTTTTAGACCTAAACAGGCCGCATCTTGCATTCGACTATATAAAAAGTCCCTAATAAACAGTAAAACTCATAGCATATGGGCCTTTAATTCCCTCCACCCAATTTCCTTAGGTGCACTAATTGTCAGTCCAACTAACAAACTTTTTTAACTGCAATATTCATCTAATACTTATTCGAAATCTGCTTGTCTCGCCCATCTCTCCAATCCCCCATTGTTCCCCTAATCTCCAGAGTTCATCTTATTCCATCTCCTAAAATGATTTAATGTATTCATCTAAGCATTTGTAAAAGAAGGTTAAATCAAATGGAGAATATTGTTACTGTTTCCCAGTTAACAAGATCTACATATCTCTGTAAGAACGAGGAGAGAGACATTCATTCTCTTAGGTGTCTGGCACAAAATTGGCATGTATGTAATGAAATAGCTCCGGAGTCGAAAGGTATAATTACATAATTAATTAATAATGCCCACGGGAAAGAAAATGCAGCTTGGCTAATAATTAATGGACAGAAAACTGGTTTTGTTTCCTTAACTGATGGAATGTTGGAAGATGGGAGAAAATGTGCTTGTACAAATTAGCTCCCATTAAGGAAACTAAGAAAAGTAGGAGATATTGCATTGTGTCCTGTGTTGTATAGATCTGTGTGTATCTTTAGCTGTGGTTTCTAGGGGCTGAAGCCTTTCCCCTGACACCGCTAAGATACTCAGCTTATGCAGCCTTAATTAACACAATAATATCTCAGTATATAGGAAATTCAATACATACAAAATCCCCCGTGATTTCAACACTTCCTGGTCACAGCATAAATGTTTTATTGCTTATACTCGATGGTCACAGAGCTGTTTTAATTATTGTGTTTCTGAATATTGCACTGATACAAGGAAGTTACTTGTAAAAATAACTATACTGGGCCACACGTAGGGGCATATTTTCGCCTCGTCCAATACATACAAGGGGTTATCATCAGTAATAGCACTGACAGCTGTTCCTTTTGCCAGCAAAAGCTTCCCCCCCCCCCCATTAAAAAAGTATTTGAGCCTGAGTCATTAAGGAGGGTAAGGCAAAAAAAGGAGTAAATTTGATACTGGACAAACCATGTTATAACGCAAGGGGTGCAAATTAGTTTGTTATTTTGCATGTAAAGAAAATACTGGCTGATTTTTCATCTAGCTTACAAATACTGGATAGCTTTTTTTTTTTACACTGAAATGTAAAGTTGATCTAGGACATACCCTACCCCAACTATAAATCTGTCCCCGCATTTTAAATTGAGCTCCCCTTCCAATGCAACAGGGTTTTGCCAAGGTGCAAAGTTACTCCTTATTTTTTATTTGCTCTCCTAAATGACTCAGGCCCTTTATTCCTATAATAAATAATTTCTTACATGAAATACATATTCTATTTTAAATTGCATTTACTTGCCATGTTTTTCTAGTGCAATTGGGAAAATAAAAGCAAGGATCCAATTAGTTGGGCTACACCAGTTTTCAAACATGTCTCCTCTGTACTAATTATGTAATAATACGCCATATCACACTTATCACACTTAGAGGGTCACTTATGAAATGCCAAAAAAATGCGGACCCACCTTTGCCCCTGTTCTTGAGGAGTTGGGAGGTGTATCACGCGCACCTGTCACTGAAGTGAGCAGTGATTCAATGGTACGGATACAAAGACAGATACAAAGAAACCGCCAAGTGCATCTAAATGGAACCATCAAAATTCTATCTATGTAAATGGCTGTTATGCAAAACATAAATTAGCTATAGTGCATATTCAATGAGTAGATGGACCATTTAATAATTATGTAGATGGCTGCCTTCAGTTACTCGCAACCTTTACTTTTAAACCTGTAAATTACAAGTTTGAGAAATTGAAGAGTGGAGGATAATTGTCCCATAGATTGTAAGCTTGAAAGCAGGGCCCTCGTACCTCTCTGTATGTATTACCCAGTGTTCTTTAATTACTGTTTGCTCCCAATGGTAAAGCACTAAGGAATCTTCTGGCGCTAGATAAATAAATGTTGATGATGATGACGACGATTGTCTTATCCTGGGCTGATGGGAGTCCGAAAGGCCATGAAAAGTCCACATACTGAATAGTTCCTTGTGCCAATGAATAGAAATTATTATTTTTATTATTATCTTTAATTTATAAGGCGCCACAAAGGGTCCGCAGCGCCGTACATAACATACCAAAAACAGTGAGCCATGACATAACATGATACAGAAAGAACAAAAATGAACAAAAATATATACACAGACACAGGTAACATGGTAATGCAAATCAAATTATTACTGGGACAATGAGTGAAAGTGATGGTAGAAATCAGTGAGAATTAGGTCGAAGCTTAAGAAAATAGGGCTAGGGAAGCAGGCCAAGAGGTACAGAGGGTGTTGGAATAGTAAAAGGAACACACAAGGAAAGAGGGCCCTGCTCCTGAGAGCTTACATCCTAAAGGAAAGGGGAGACACAAATAGGGTGGTACTAACTGGGGGAGAGAGTTAGGAGGAGGACTGATAGACTTGAATAAAGAAATGAGTCTTAAGGGCATGTTTGAAGCCTTTGAGAATAGATGCTAACCTGATGGAAGGTGGAAGATCGTTCCACAGCTGAGGAGCAGCCTGGGCAAAGTCCTGGAGACGGGAGTGAGAATAGGTGATCAGTGAAGCAGTGAGGCGGCGGTCAGAGGCAGAGCGGAGGGGGCGGCTAGGAGAGTAGGTAGAGATGAGAGTGGAGATGTAGGGAGGATTAAGAACTTTAAAGGTGAGGGTGAGAAGTTTAAATTTAATTCTGTAGGCCATGGGGAGCCAATGTAGTGACTGTTGGAGGGATACAGCAGAGATAGAGCGGCGGGAGAGAAAAATGAGACGGGCAGCAGCATTGAGGATAGACTTAAGAGGAGCAAGGCGAGAATCAGGTAGGCCAGAGAGAAGGAGGTTACAGTAGTCAAGGCGAGAGATTACAAGCGAGTGAACGAGGGTTTTCGTGGCTTCCGTGGTGAGAAGATCTCCATTCTGTCACTTTGACCCCACTCTAAGAAGCTAAAAGTTTCAAAGAAGGCTTTTTGACCAGCCCATAGGCGAACATGTATCCACATAAATCTTTTCCTCTCATATGCATTCTAAGAAGTGAAAACATTCTGGATGAACTGGGTCCAAAAGAAACACAGACTCCATATTTTATTTGCTAGTAGCGTTGCTCGCACCAGATGTCTTAACTAAATGACCACCCCAAATTAGGTATACAACATAGAGGATATCCCCTCATTATTCACTGAACCTCCCTTTAGACATATGGTTGATCAGCCTAAATTTTCCAGTGTCTTTGATAGGTACAGTCCCCAACGATACAGCCCTTCCACAAGTGACTGGTCATAGAAGTCACCCCAAGTCCACCTCTTTTATTAATAAAACTACCTCTGGATAATCACTGTAATGTGTGGCAGATGAAGGCACGTTTAGCTTACAAATGGCTACCTCCACTGTGTCTCCCTAATAAATATTTTAATGGATCTTTCATTAATCAAAGAAACGCATAACCCAAGATTGTGCCTTAATTTTGACATAACATTTTTTCATACATCTTTAATGATAGATTTCTCTTAGCAAACAAATGGGTTGTCTCTCAGTATCTCTGGTCTGCAGAGCTCAGTTTTGTGAGGCTGACAAAGTCAGATCAGTAAATGCAGATATGTAATTTACGGTATTTAATCCTCAACGGGCAGCCAATATCCTGAGCGTCTCAGTCACTGGAATTGTACCTGTCACTAACTGGACCCAGATCTGTCTTTTCTAGTACTTTTAATTAATTTGTCAGAGGGAGAGGAGAAGAGGTGTGAGAATGTAAACCACTTTTTATTTTTAACTCTAACCCCTGTGGTTGAGGTTTCAGGGACAGAACAAATCCATTTTTTTGTCTTGCTGTCCTCGGCTGATGTATTTTCTCTTTCTCTGGAGCCAATTTAAAGAGATTGTGCACAATCAGTCAGATCAGTAACATCTTGTTAACAAACCGTTGACCTGTTTCATTGACACTGTGGCCCTGTGTATCGATCTTCCCCAGGGCTCAGTGTTCATGTACAGCTCAATTATTCATCATCTGTCATAATTGGGAGAGACATGTCCTTCGTTGGTCCTTTCAAAGAGAAGAACGTAGAGTCGGACGTTTGGGTTTGGGAATCCATATATTGTGCAAGTGCACCACATGTCTCTGGGTTGTTATAAGATTCATGTACTTACCATACGTATATGCCCATAATATAATTATACATATATGGCGCCGGCGACCTGAGCGGGCTGCACATGTGCTTCCCCTATAGGTTGAAAACTACATCTCCCAGCATGCAGTGGGGATTAGAAGCTTGTGCAGAAGCAGTTAAAAACATCAGGGAGACAGACATCCTGAGGAAGTCTTCTGCAGCAAGACAAATGGAGAGCTGAATGGAGGTCTGAGTGATAGTGAGACCCCAGAGAGGGAGAGACGAATAGGGAGAGTGTAAAAGGCTTCCCATTGAGAGAGCTTAGCGGACACCTGAACAGAGAGGGGACATCTTGGATGCAGATGTTGGAGATCAGTGGGGAATAAGACACCTTATTATTGATTTACTTGGACTGAGTATTGTGTTATTAGTCAGGTAGGGAACAAGTGGGGAGACCTGAAGAATATTGTTGCATAGATTGTAAGCTTGCCAGCAGGTCCCTCTTACCTCTCTGTCTGTATGTATTACCCAGTATTGTCTTATTTATGCTTGTTTCCAATTGTAAAGCGCTACAGAATTTGCTGGCGCTATATAAATAAATGATGATGATGAAGATAATACCATTTTGCGGGACTGTGACATAATAACAAGGGTGAAGTGTAGGGGCAGATAGTAAGGGGATTTAAAAAACTGAGAAAAACTGCACCAAACTCTTTGGCATTTTCTGCTATCTGTGGGAAAGTCTATAACTGTGTGTTGAGGAGCCAGCTTCTGTTAAACCGACCGTATGCTTTGCATAGGAAGAAGATATGGAGCAGCGCGGTGTAAATTATATTCCGTATTCTTGTTATATCGGAGGAAAGACGGACAACGGAGCGTGTTTTATCAAATCACCTGGGTAAGACAAGAAGTGATCTGTATATGAACTGCCTATAAACAAAGACTGTCTATTTGTATACATTTGTCTAATATTAGATTACATTTGTGTGGTATGTATTAGCAAAGTTAAAGTAACTGTGATAGAGTTTAGTGTATGTTACTAGTGATAGTTACCGTGCTTAAAGAGATATATTTTTGATATAAAAAATCTACAAAACCTTTGGGAGCCCACGCCTCACTTATAAACTTGCCTGTATGGCTTCTACAGACCAGCCTGGTGTAGTAATATTTCATTTGTGTGTGAATGTGGCCCAGTGTTGGGAGGTGGAGGGTTCCTTGGTCTCTCTCTGGTACTGCTTACGCTAGGACACTATCCTACGAAGACCCTACCAACCAAGGTAGATGCGGAATACAAGGTGAAAAGTCCATTTGCAGACAGGACAGACAAACAAAAGTACACACACCCTAGCCAAGGAAAGGGTGTATTACATATATAATATAATTATAAGCTACTGCTCATGATATTGTTATAATATGCAAGTGACATAAATAGATTTAAAATGTTCTGTAAAATATATGATTATATTTGGTAATGACAGATGTCATCACTTATATTTGCATATTAGATTATTATATTACCTTTCAATGACAGGATGACACTCCTGTAAAATATATCCTTATAATTGGTGAGCAGTCACTTATGTCACATGATGCAAGTGTTACGTGTTAGAATACTACACTTAGGGAAAACAAACCTGAAGGTGAGGATCACCACACAGAAGAAGAGTCTTGTGCTTTTATATATTCATTTAATTCCTCTATGACTTCATCACCATCATGTATTTATTTACATAGCGCCATTAATTCCACAGTGCTGAATTAAGGGAATGGAGGCCCCTGGGCTAAGGGGGCCTCCATTCCCCCTGTGAGGGCCCCCCCTCCCCGTGATCCGAGATCAATAACCCTTGGGTCTGTGACATGTGCATTCTTCTGGAACATCCCTCTCACCTTGTCCCTTCCTTGTTTCACACTGATGTCCAATTGAAAAACATGCACTGTATTAGGCACCTCCCGGTACCATGCTCTGTATAAATCTCGCACCCTCCGTTTGGCTTCTCCTAGGTCTCGGCTAAGAAGTGGCTTAACAGCGCCGACTGTCCTGCAGCCAATTAACCTACCAGTATGTTTTTGGAGTGTGGGAGGAAACTAGAGGAAACACACGCAAACACAGGGAGAACATACAAACTCCACACAGATAAGGCCATGGTCATGAATCGAACTCATGACCCCAGTGCAGTAAGGCAGAAGTGCTAACCACTAGGCCACTGTGCTGATCATTTGTGGACATGTAGCACAGTCTTGGAGAGTTTGCTTTGGGTAGATAAATCTATCCACATAGGTGGTGGTTTGTTCTCTGTGAGAAAAAATAGCATATGACTCTTAGCCAACAAGACATTATCATAAATCTAAAAGTGTCCCCTTTAATAGGGACATCGATATAATAGCGTTCCTCAATCTTCTTTTAGGACAACCTGAACTTGTCTTTTCATATACTCACCATGTTGTCAAAAGAGCTGCTAATGTTGGTGCCACAATGTCCCATGTTTGTTACAAATGTGCTTGTCGTTGATCTTTACCCCAAACAGTGGACTCCATCTGATTCCATAGACAATCGATTGGATTAAGATTGAGTGAGTGCGTGGGTCTCTGCATTAGGCTGAATTCAAGTCATACATTCCTCTCTGCCTCTTTTAGCACAACTACTGTACTCAAAGGTCGTCTGACAGTAGGCTGCACCTGTAACTTTATTTAATGATCAACTTGTGACCACAGGACCAACGTTGTCTGGTTATCATTAGGTCGGTGGACTATTCTGTTGTGTCTGTAACCCGAGCAGGCTTCCTGCTCAGGATACATTCATACATGCTGTCTACCACATTAAATTCAGGAGCATAACCACTTAAATAACTTGAGTAAAGACATTTTGCATTGTTCTACAAGAAAAAACTTCTTGTACAGATCGAGAGAATGAGATATTTAATCCCTACCTTAGGAATTGTGGGTAGATAAATGAAAATGTTGCATCGTTGACCTAAGAGCATCTAAGAAGTGATTTGCATGTCTCTAGCCACCGTTCCTAAGGTGAGAATAAATCCTTTATTTTCTGATTCTGTGGAACAGTGCTGGTTGTTAAAAAGGGCTATGAACATGTGAATACTAAATACAGCATTAGTATACTTTAATATTAATTACAGCGGCAGGCTCATAGGCTCATTGCTCACCGTAACCTTTAGAAGCTATGTTTGGAGGCTGTCATCTGAGCATTGGTGGGATCTCCACAGGGAGTCACGTGAGGTAAAGTGGGATCAATAGAAGTCACATGATATTAGTGCCGTGCAAGACGGCCCTAATTTATTTATTTATTTTTCTTCACTGTTTGTAACGTGACTTATTTTTATGTTTTTTTTTATCACGGATTGGAGGTGGTATGGCAGCCCTCATGGGTCCTATCCCCGAAGATCTAGCGGAGGTGGTGTGGTCCTAGTGGCCCCCATCTCCCTGAACCATCTAAAGGTCTCCCCTTGGGGGAAGCAGAAGATATCGGTGCCAAGGGGAAAGCTTCAGCGGAACCCTTGGCAAAAGGGCCCCCCCTAGCCTTGTGCCGAAGGGGGTCTGAAGACCCTTGCTCCCCTAAGGGGCCTTCTGGCACCGGGGGGTCGGGGATAAAGGGACCCTTTCTCTTTAAAGAAGGGTTCGAACCATAACCCTTGAGCACCTTTTTGAGTTTTCCACTTTTTTTCGAGCACTTGGGTGAAAGCACGTTACCGGCTTTCAATAAAATTAAAAAAGAAGTCACATGATATCTCCTGTTCTCTAGAGAAATATAGGGCCTGATTCATGTTCAAATTGAATCTCGGTGTAAGTACGCTCTGCCTGTATGTTACTTGTCATATGTTAACAGATAGAGCACAGTGCATGACACGCACATGCATATGTATAATACCAAGTTCAGAATGCATGCAAAAACATTTTTTAATAAAATAAATGAACAACTCATAATATTATAATCATTTATAAAAAATATGTGTTTTAAAAAAATATGTATTTTTTTATATTAAATGCATAAATCAGGTTGTTGGTAGTGCGTACTGTACATACAGCATGTTTTTATATTGACTCTTACTCGCAGACATATGTTCTGCGCTATCTAGTGGCATGCATACATGTACTTTCTATACAAAGACTATGCCACGACAGTCACCACAATCAGTCCGCACTGACAACTGCCCTGTGGCTGGGGTGAAGAATACGGCTAAAAGAAATTTATTTTGTTTGAATTCCATTTCTAAGCATGTGCAGAGCTATACAGCGCGCTAAGGGATTTACATCTGAACATGAATCAGGGCTCTCGGTGGCATCTGAACACAGTCGCAGTTACTTTGTTGGCATCTTTATATAGTCACGTGGTGTTTACTGGGCTCTACATACAGGAACACATGGTATTTGTGGATATCTACAGACATACCTTGCAACAATCCTGATTAAAAATAGGAACCCATCTGCCAATGACAGGCCAATATCTCACAGTGCCGCACTCCTTTTCTTATAGGGCACACATGGTTTGACCTCCGAATATCAAGGCTGCCCCATGAAACTTGGGATAATTATTTTTATTTATTTTTTTCATTGAAAGACTGGGAAACAGTGCTTTTGTGCCCTAGTGTCCGAAAAAATACAGTACATGGCCCTCCTCTAAAAAGGAAAGGCCCTAATCCGTGACCCCCGGATCCAAAAGGACCTAAGGGTGCAAGGGTCTTCAGACCCCCTTCACCGCAAGGCTAGGGGGGTTCCTTTAGCCCAGGAAGGTAAGGGAAGGTCTGTGCAGTGTCATATGAATAATGAGATCTGTAGGTAATGTTCCCAGTTGTTTGTTGGGATTTACATACCAAGTTACAAGGTGAGATCTGTATAGATTCACATGTTAAGTTTGGGTTCTGCTTACAGTCGTGTTATTAGCTGGTGACTGTACTGAGTTAGCTGCAGTTGGGTGAGTTCTATTGCATGAGGTTTGGTGTGATCTATACAAAGAGTCACATGCTCATTGGTATAATCTGCATACAGGGTCACATGTTATGTTGTGGAGTCAGCTGAGATTTGGTGTGAGTTATACAATGAGTCATTGTTTGCTCGGTGCAATATACAAACAGGGTCCCAAGTTGTGTTGCGGTATACCGTCAGGGCCGGATTAAGGGAATGGAGGCCCCTCGGCTAAGGGGGCCTCCATTCCCCCGTGAGGGCCCCTCCCCCCCGTGATCCGAGCTGCCCGCGCCCCCCTCCCCCGGCACTTACCTCCTTCTCCGGCGCGCTGTACGCTCTTTACTGAGGAGATCTTGTGAGAGTGAGACTCACGAGATCTCCTCAGTTAGGAGACTACAGCGCGCCAGAGAAGGACCGCAGTGAAAATGCTCAGCAGCACTGATCGCGCCGGGGGCGTCCCCGCCCCCGACCGATCAATACTGCTGCTGAGCACTTTCAAGGGCCCCCTGGATGCCATAGGCCCCTGGGCTGTAGCCCAGTTAGCCCTATGGTTAATCCGGCCATGTATACCGTACATAGTGCCACATGAGGCTTGGTGTGATCTATGCAAGGATTCACAGGTTGCTTGATGGGATCTGTATAGAGAATTACAGGAGGTCTGTTAATATATGTGCACAAAAATGTATCTACTTTTCAGGATTAGAGAACTGTGTACTTAGGAACCTATATGCCCCTATTAATGTTTAGCCTGAAGGTGTAGGTACCAGCTGGCTTGTACGCTCACAGGAGTCTCACAGATAGCATGCAATAATGTAACCTCGTTCTCCCCTCAGGCCTGCTTTTAAATGCTTGTCATGTTGGGCCTCTTTGTGTTCCTTGTTCTTTCCCCTCCTCCCTGTCTCTCTCTCTCTCACTCAATCTCTCATCCCCCCCCTTCTCTCCACCCGCTCTCTCATCCTCCGGGTACGTTCATCATTTTCATATTCAGTTTCTTCCTCTTTCTCTGCTGAGATCCATGTTTGTGTCTCTGCCCAGCCTATGCCAATTGTGTTTCCCATATTTATTTATTAGCTATATGCACCGAGCCGCTGAACTGTATCCAGTTGTTGGAGATGTTTTGTTCACTTATTGAGAATTCGTAATAATGAGTTAAAAGACATCAGTGTGACGCAGCATCTCATGCGTGGATAATTCAGCATCTGGGGACAGTAACAGCTAACGATGCTAGATGGGACAGCTAATAAGAAAGGCATCGCTTTCGGAAATGGCACAAAGGGTAGATTCACCGAGAACCGACAGCTGCATGTCATGTATGTAGCGTGCAGATAACATGTGGCTGGCCATCCACATAATTCCCTAAGTGAGGACATGACGAGACTGGAATTTTCATCAGTGCTGGCTATAAATCCCAATTAACATTCTTGAGAACTATAACTTTTGCTTTGATCGGTATTAACGAATATTTGAAAAACGTGGTGCAAGGAATGAATATTGTATAGTGAATGAAATTGTAGCATTGTTCATTAATTGCATTGCATATACATTTAGTGGTACTGAGTACGATCATAAATGTGAAAAAAAACTGTGTGTGATACATCAGAGCCCTCGATTTAATAAGAGCCCTCGATTTACTATGTCAGCATCACCCAGCGTATTCAGACATGTAATGGTCCACACCAGGCGTGAGACACTTTATATATAGATCATACTTGCCAACCGTTGGCAAGCTAATTCTGGGAGTTTCCAGGCAAGGGGGCGTGGTTGGAGGACAAGAGGGATGGGGCACGGTAATTCATGTCATTTTGGCTCCGCCCCGTGACAAAATGCAGTTTGTCGCGGGGGGCGGGCCAAAATGATGCGATTCACCGCAAATCATGTCATTTTGAGGAGCATGTTTCCATATGTGGGATATTTGCCTGGCAAATTTCGGGAGTCTCCCGGACATTCCGTGAGAGTTGGCAAGTATGATATAGATTACATGTTAACCAATGTATGTACTACCTGTTCATGTGCTGTGGACAAACCAGTTCTTTGTGGTTACTGCTAATGATCTTCCAATTAGGTAGAAAGACACTGGAAGGTTTGGGCAATTTTGCTTGTATCCACATTCAAGTCTGTGCTAAGAAATTCTGTTGTCTGAGGCCAGGAGTCATATGGGGCCTGATTCATAAGGGAAGTTAAGTAAAAAAATTGAGTAAGTAGTCTCCTGGACAATTCCAGGGGCCTGATTCATTAAGGATCTTAACTGAATAAACTTCTTATTTCAGTCTCCTGGACAAAACCATGTTACAATGCAAGGGGTGCAAATTAGCATTCTGTTTTGCACATAACTTAAATACTAACTGTTTTTTCATGTAGCACACAAGTACTTGATAGCTTATTTGTACACTGAAATTTAAAGTTGATATTTGTGTGCTACATGAAAAAACAGTCAGTATTTAACTTATGTGCAAAACAGAATGCTAATTTGCACCCCTTGCATTGTAACATGGTTTTGTCCACGAGACTGAAGTTTCTCAAGTTAAGATCCTTAATGAATCAGGCCCCATGTTACAATGCAAGTGGTGCAAATTAGTTTTCTATTTTGCACATATTGTTAAATACTGTCTGTTTTTTCATGTAGCACACAAATACTTGATAGCTTATTTGTACACTGACATTTAAAGTTGATATTGGTAGGCTACATGAAAAACAGACAGTATTTTCCTTATGTGCAAAGTAATAAACTAATTTACACCCCTTGCATTGTAACATGGTTTTGTCCAGGAGACTATTTACTCAATTTTTTTTACTTAACTTTACTTAATGAATCAGGCCCATGGTGCCATTCTTTTCTCCAGCATATAGTACCATGAACATCTGTATTATAGAAATGTGCTATTCAGCTGTCCTGGCAATTCTGGCAACATTTACTTAACCCTTTGCCGGGCCAGGCAAAATGGAAGTGAAGGGACAGATATGAGCTTTCACTTACATTAAACTAAAAAAAAAAATGTAAATAAAATACTAAAAAACACACAAATAAACTGTATACATATAATATAATGTAATAATTATGATTGATTTAGAGAACAATGGGGGACAAAAGCAATCTGCAAGAACCAGCTGTACGTAGCACTGGTGGGACTATCGCTGGCGATAATGGGGTTATCACTATGCCCATTTATCCCTTTGATATATAAGACCACAGGCTATGACAACCAGAATTTGGCATAGACTTAACCACTATAATGTATTTAATTAGGTAGCAATCTGATTCTGCAGCTCTGATGATAAAAATTATTGTGTCTATACTAGAGATGCTCACTGACCCCAGTGTCTTGGTTTTGGTTTTGGATCTGGATTACCGTCGTGTTTTGGTTTTGCCAAACCGCCCTTGCGTGTTTTGGTTTTGGTTTTGGTTTTGTTTGGTTTTGTTTTGCTATTTTTGAAAAAATACCATTTTTTTGGTCTAAAATAACCTAATTTAGTGCTCCACCAGTTTCGTGGATAAGTAAGGTAATTCTAAAGCTAATAAATTATGAAAAAAACTGTTTAATCCCTGGTAGGCCGTCCTTAATTCTAACACTTGTCTGCAAATTATACAGACAAACCTGGTTGTCTTCCCCCTCCATCTTTGATTATTGGCAATGTAGCCATCGTCTTTAGGTGTATATTACACCCTCCACTTGTAGTTGAATAGAAAAAAAGCAGCCTGCATAGACTGTAAAATTAGAATGTAAAAATAAATGGTCCAAGGTAGTTTGGTATCTGTCTGCATCAGACCTCCTCTCCACTTAGGAGTAAAGTAGAAAACTATTCAGTCGTTATAGAGTCTAGAATATAAATAGAAATTGAGAAAGGCAATTTGGTATCTGTCTGCATCATAATCATCAACATCCTCATTAGTGCCCTTGTCGGCTACTCAAATCTCCCCCTCATCCTCCTCTAATTCCAAACTGTCATCCTCACTTGGTGTATCACCGGCTACACTAGGGCTGTTCAGGCACACATCAGCAGAACTGCTGAAAGGGTCCCTCTTTATGGGTACACTAACAGAATGCGCACAATTAGACATCCCACTGTTGGATGGACTCTCCACAGGGATTGGTGTCATTTGTGATTCAGAGCAAACATTATCCTCTAATGCCTTACTGTTATCTTGCAGCTCGGCTTTGACGCGTAACAGTAGTTGTGCACCACTTGTAATCTCTGTAACATTTTTTGATCTGACCACTAATAGAGAAAGGTGAAGGCCTCGTTCTCTCTTTGCCACTGCGTGTGTAGAATGGCATGTTGGCAATTTTTTTTATCGACACTTAACTTTTCCTCAGTTACACTTCTTTTTCGCTTCAACACGGTAAAAAAAAATTTTGGTGTGTGTTTTTTTGACTGATTTCAAAACACTGTGTAGTTTGACATCGCCTTTCCCAGATGACGTACTGGGAACACTACCATCAGGACTGGTGACAGAACCTGGTTGCTGATTCTGCTCATATGTGGACTGCTTTGAATCCATTATGAGCCCAAAGCACGTGTAGTGCTACAAATTGTTTTAGATACTGCTGACAAATATGACTTTTGACAGCCAGAAAAATTAATGCAAAAGGATGGGGGATACCCCAAAAGCACATGGAGTGCTAAATATTATTTTTTTAGACTGCTGACAAGCAGGACTTTTGACAGCCAGAAATATTAATGCAAAAGAATGGGGGACACCTGAAAAGCACTTGGGAGTGCTAAATATATTTTTTTTACACTGCTGCCAAATAGGACTTTAGTTTTGACAGGCAGAAAAAATAATGCAAAAGAATGGGGGGGACCCCAAAAGCACTTGGAGTGCTGAATATTATTTTTTTAGACTGCTGACAAATAGGACTTTTGACAGCCAGAAAAATTAAAGCAAAATAATGTGGAACACCCCAAAAGCACTTGGAGTGGCAGAAACTGCACAAAAAACCCTCCTCTATCCTCCTCTTACTGCTGTAACAACTGGTATTAAGATTACAATGGTATTGCATACAAACAATAATGTGTCTAATTACTGCTCTGTCCCTGCGCTGATATAGCCAGTGTGACCTAACCCTGCTTTCTCCCTCTGTCAAATGGCGATGGATTACTGTGGAGGCGGGTATTTATGCTTTTCAAATCTTGCGAGAACCGAGCTCAGAAATACGAATACGTCACAATGACGTTTTGCCTCGATTTGGAATCCGAATGGGCAGGAGAGTACCGAGCGTGCTCGGCTTGCTACTCGGATAGGCTAAATTCGGATGAATTCGGATCTCGGGGAACCGAGCCCGCCCATCTCTGGTCTATACAGTCAGATTGGTAAAGATATAATGAGCGCATATATTTATAGTGGAGCATAAGTGAATATGTATGAAATTGTTGGTGGAATGGAGATGACAAGTGTTGGCTCTGAGAGGTAAAATATTTATTAAGTGTAATAAGCCGGGGCCGGTATTGTTTGCTAGGCCCTTGGAACATGGGTTCAGGTAATTAGACAATATATTAAAAGTGATCAATGAAGGTAATGTAGCATCACTGTAGATCAATGCAGACAATAAATGGTCAGGCTATAGTCATCCATATGTAGCAGGCTTGTTATTTGTACCTGGATTGTAATTGATATCATGCCAATACTACACATCTAGTGCTACTTGTCCTATTATCATTCTTTAATACATTTGGGGTATTGTCTTACTTTCCAAGAGGCGGTTTGAAAAGTTTTTAGCTGGTTTTGTTTCAGTTGGATCGGCTTTTGTTTTAGCCAATAAATTAATATTTTTAATAATAAAGGATAATTAATAAAATTATATATAATTACATCATAAGTAAAATCCCATCCCATATTATTACCTCACCTGACCTTCATGCAATCTGGTGAGTCCCCAACGTCTTGCTGATGCCTGACGGTTTTCAGCTCGCTCTCGCTCACTCCCCACCGGCAAGGCGGAATTGGTGGCCAACAGACAGTATTCACGAAAAGAAGATGCAGGTCGGCAGTATGGAGTTAAGTGTGGCAGATATTGCAGGATTTCCCCTACTTTTTTTCAGACTGGCAGCCAATGACTCACTGCCAGCGGTAGAGAGCTGAACAGCACCATATGCACGCAAATATCACATTAATATAATTGACATTGATATATATAATACAGTCAGGGTGAACTGTTCTTTGAAACCGTGTCCTCGCTACATTTTGCAAACACATGTTGTAGCATACATAGGAACCTGTCACTACCACTAATCAAGACTAGCCGTGTTACTGGAGCAAGAGAAACAAGTAGTTCTGAGATGCCCAAAGCTTGAAGTGGACACGGCTGCGCGCACCCGAGATTGGCGTGCCCGTACTGTACTATGAGTACAGGTGAACGCCCCTTCCCTGTCCCGTTCACTCCTCGAAATCGTAGGCTGTAGTAAGTGTCATTTGCGTACAAAGATGAACCGGATGTGGCTGAGTTCAACGGGGTATGAGCCAGCTCCGGGCATGCGCAGAGTAATGTTTGTGGATGATACCCACAAAATTGGCATATATGTATCTTGATGAATCAGGCCCAAGATAGGATACACTTTACTTGTTGGTGTGTTATTACCAACATTAGTGATTTGCCTTATTTCATATGCCGTAGTATTATCCTAATCTGCTTTGTCCTTTGTTCCTCACTATTGCCTATTGTTGAAGACCCTGCCATCGTTAATGCCGGCCCAGCATACCCTAGTGTTTAGAATTCAAGATGCTTACCGGTTCTTCCAGCTCAATCGGCATTCATGCATTACTCACTAAATATGTACCAGGAACAGAGGGCTGTTTGCGAGAGTATCTGATTCCACAGGCAGATTTATAACCTCTTCCTGGCCGCACAGCTATGAATCTCCGCAAGGTGCCAAATATTATACAAATTAAAACAGCTTCACTTCCAGGCAGAAGTCCCATTACTGCCTGCTCCAAACAAATAATGCTTCTCGGTCTTTGGATTCATTTCAGAGTTTGGGAGCTATGTACTCTGGTAGAATAACACACACACAAAAAATAATATATAAAAGTTAGCTGAAGTTGTACGTTGCTATGAAAAATGCTGCAGCTAAAAATATAATATAACCTTTTTTACTTTTCAAAGTACCTGTTACACTGTGTCTATAAAACTACTCACTGTGCCCCACATTTTAAAAAAAATATTATATTTATGTAGCAGCGGGAGCACTGCCTGATTTGCAAAGGAAATGTGTGATGTGTTTCTAAATTTACAATCAGAAAAAAATATAAACTTGCAAACCAATTCTCTAATAAATGTCACTTTTGATGAATGTCAATCCTCTTCCATTCATTGCCCATACAGGCAGCAATTTAGCCAGTCGAGCCTGGTGGTTGGTAAAGCCCATGGTAAAGGCTTGTTGTTATATTTGCTCTAAATGTCTGTAATGAGAAGTATTTTATAGATATTGCGGTATACTGGATTTAAAGGCAATAAGTCATACTTATGTAGTTTTCATACCTCGATTTTCGGGATATGCGTAGATGAGGTACAGAAAGAAGAGTTGGCTGAGGGTTGGGTGATGCCATTCATAAAGCGGGAGTAAAGCGTATGATGGCACTAATTTCATCATCACTCCCCATCTCACTTCGATTATACACAAGTCCAATGGCCAAACTACCGCAACTGCAGGGGGTCTAGCCGGTACGAGGCCCGGTGGTGAGGAGGCCCTAGTAATGCCATGTTGATGCCCCAAGGCCCACGCTCTACTATTCTGAGCATTGATCACCTGGTGAAACTCAATTTTGGGCTTCACTGTGCATGCTCCGACCCCCACACATGCTAAGAAGAGCATAGTGAGGTTTCGGGTGGGAAAGTGAAGGCATCACCAGGTCCTCCCCAAAATTGTGCTATGAGGACCAGCAATGGTGTGTTCCACCCCCATCACAGGTCTCATTATCTCTATGTTCTCTTGATAAGATAAATTATTTGATAATAAGAAATTATTATCTTTCTAAAATAAATGCAATAGAAAACATTGCAATTGTTTTCATTTGTAATACTTAACACATCATCCTATAGTCAAAAACATAAAATACATTACATGTTTTATTTTTATGAAAATGCTCCTGGAAAGAGTCAGACTTGACATTGTAAAGTAGTCCACAAGACCAGCATGTAGCAAAGTGTGGCCTAGAATCTTAGACTTTGGGCTAGATTTACTAAACTGCGGGTTTGAAAAAGTGGAGATGTTGCCTGTAGCAACCAATCAGATTCTAGCTGTCATTTTGTAGAATGTACTAAACAAATGATAACTAGGGGGCTGATTCATTAAGGATCTTAACTTGAGAAACTTCTTATTTCAGTCTCCTGGACAAAACCATGTTACAATGCAAGGGGTGCAAATTAGTATTCTGTTTTGCACATAAGTTAAATACTGACTGTTTTTTCATGTAGCACACAAATACTTGATAGCTTATTTGTACACTGAAATGTAAAGTTGATATTTGCGTGCTACATGAAAAAACAGTCAGTATTTAACTTATGTGCCAAACAGAATACTAATTTGCACCCCTTGCATTGTAACATGGTTTTGTCCAGGAGACTGAAGTAAGAAGTTTCTCAAGTTAAGATCCTTAATGAATCAGGCCCTAGAATCTGATTGGTTGCTATAGGCAACATCTCCACTTTTTCAAACCCGCAGTTTAGTAAATAAACCCCTTTATCTCTTCATTAGGTTGACTCTCTTTGAGGAAAGGAGACATACAATTGGTAGCATTCTGGAACCTTGCAAACTTTAGGCATTTCAACTTTACTTGAGATCACCAAAACATCCAAAATCCAGAAGCCTGGAAGCAGGGTCAGCATGTCAATAGCAATCAGCACTCTGTTCCTCCTTTGCCAGTCCTTTGGTCCATGCTGGTGCTTCTCACTGGTCAAGAGCAGAAGGGTGGCATTTGCAGTAATTAGCGTACTAACATGCTAATTACCTGGACCACTACAGCCCTCCAGGGTGAATGGGGTAAATCTGATAGGCTATATGTGCGTGGCTTTTTTAGGGGGCAATATTTTTTTGTAAACAGAGGCAAAACTACTTAATACTAATAATAGGGAGAGCAACTTATTACTATTATTTAAAACAGAGCACAACTACTTAAAAATGGGACACTGCTGGTAGACAGCCCCGAGTCCGACTCAAGGTTCTTCAGAGGTCCCCGTGGGGGGGGGGGGGCAGGTTTGGGGATTCCTGATTTTAGAAGATATTATCTCTCCGCCCATCTCACTCAGTGTGTCTTGTGGTCCGGTGAGACGGAAGCCAGAGTGTGGTCTAAAATTGAGGCTGAGGCTTTGGGATTGCTTTCTTTATCTTCTCTTCTGTGGGTCCCAAGATCTCGTCGCTCTAAACGATTGTTGCTCCCCCCAGTAGTTGCACATTCTCTACCCATTTGGGATTCGTAATCCTAGAAATTTGACTTGTCTCCCCACCCCTCCCCGGTTATTCCGCTTTTCAACTCCCCGGAATTTCCTCCAGGACTTCCTTATAGCGCATTCCATACATGGTACTCGCGGGGAGTCATCTACCTTAACCATTTATCCACCTCTGCAACTTTTCCTTAGTTTTCCGAAATCCAATCACACATCCATATCTCCTCAAAGCACTTCTACCAGTTTTGCAATTTCGCCACTTTCACAGTGTTCTTAAAGATCGCCTCTTATCTCGACCTCTATCCTCATTTGAAGCCCTCTGTCTACGCCAATCTTCAACCAAAGGTCTAATTTCAATGCTATACTACGAGCTTGCTCCCTCCTCTTCAACTTTAAGAGCCTCTCGTGAACTGGCTTGGGAATGGGACCTTGGTGAGGAGCTCTCGTAGGAGGAATGGTGCAAAGTGAGTTGGTACATGGCTCTCCAAATTCCATTTTTTTCCTCCCAATATGTAAAGGGACTGTCTAATTTGTTTATTTCTATGCTGTCATTTAAATAATCCTCCACCATCCTTTGGATGTTGATAGTAGGATCAGGTGCAGTTACGGCAGAGGTGTCACATTTTTTGGTCAATTCTCTTAGACCAGACCAGATGTCAAAATGTTGTGCTGAGTCATCTACATCATCCCTGGGTCTCTTGGGAAAGCTAAGTTTTTTCTGAGCAGCAGTTGACTGAGAAACTGAAGGAGGAGACGCCGTCCTGTCACGTAACACTTGAACTGTCATTTTGCTTACCAGGAGCTCCTTGCATCTCTTGAGATCTGGGTCAGTTGTAAGCAAAGAGAAGACATAGCTCTTAACCTAGGATCAAGCACAGTCACCAAAATGTAGTGATCTGATTTCAAGATTTTGATAACTCTTGGATCCTGGCGAAGTGAATAAAGCACTTGATCTACAAGTCCAACATACTTAGCATAATTGGTTTGTTAAATCTCCTCCTTCAGTTTCTCAAGCTGCTTTTCCAAAAGTCTAATTAAGGCAATCCCTTGGCTGAAGCGAGCAGTGTCTGAATTTACTTCACAGGTGACTACTTTGAATGGTTTCAGCACCTTGTACAACACAAACAATATTCTCCACTGCACTTGAGTAAAATACATCCCACTCCTTTCACGGCTTGTGGAGTTAGCGTGGATGGCTTTTCGCTGTTCTTACATCCTCAGAAGCATATACAGGGTGGAAGTCCACCTTGTTACCACCTCTTGCTTCAGTTGGTGGCAGGGCAAATTAAATTGCTTTTGTAGCTGCTGCAATCTCCTACATGCTGTTGCCGAATGCCAGAAGTGTCCAGATATTCTACGGGCCACAGACCGCATCTCCTGCACGTTCCTGTCATTTTTAAAAAGCTCTGCACCACCAAGTTTATTGTGTGAGCAAAACAGGGAATGTGGTGGAATTTACCCAGCTGTAATGGTCTCACAATATTGGTGGAGTTGTCAGAAATGACATATCCTGAGAAGAGTCCAAGTGGGATAAGCCATGTAGCAATGACATCACTTAGTTTTTGCAACAGATTGTCAGCTGTATGCCTGTTAGTGAAGCCGGTGGTACACAGAGTCGCCTGCCACAGAAAAATGTGAGAAAACTGGGTACATGTTGCTGCTCTTCCTGCTGGTGAAGGCAAATCCCCAACCCAGTGGGCTGTCACAGTCATATAATCGTTAGTTTGCCCAGTTCCGCTTTTCCACATATCTGTGGTTAAGTGTACAGTGGGTTGAATGTCATTTCATAGCCAAATAATTACATTTTTATGAACCTTCTCAGTGGCGCACGCAGGGGGGGTTTCTGAGTCTCTAGAAACCCCCCCCCTGCGCTAACTAAGTGGCCACTGTCCTTTACAGCAGCCGCGGCGCTGTCAAAGAAGCGTCCGCGGCGGTGCTGCATTGTATACAGCACCGCCACAGACGCTTCTTAGACAGCGCCGCGGCTGCTGTATAGGACAGCGCTGGCGAAACGGAGCTGCTGCGCATGCGCAGCAGCTCTCTCTCGTTTTTTTTTGGGGTCGGCGGGGGGAAACCCCCCCCGACAATCCTTCGTGCGCCGCTGCCTTCTGGTAGAGGTGAGGAATAGTTTTTCTAGTAAAATGGTGTCATGATAGCATTTGGTAACGGGGACACAAGACCTCAATTAACTGTGTCAAACCAGCTGTATTAATAGTGGATATTGGACGCAGATCTAATACTAGCATAGTCACCCTGACGTCTGTGATCTGATTTGCGACTGGGTGACAGCTTTCATACTTGCATCCTCTTGCAAAGGATTGTTTAACAGTCAATTGTTGTAAACTACTAGTAGTCTTCTTCTGCATTGAAGATCGACCCCCAGCAGCAGCTGCAGCAGTGGGACTAACGCTCAAGAATTCTTCTGAGGAATCCAGGATAGTGGAGGAGTCATCTTGCCTGAGCAACCAGGATAGTGGAGGAGTCATCTTGCCTGAGCAACTTGGAAGCAGAACTAACTCCAATAGCTAGTGAGGATATTGATGAGGAAGGTGTTGTGGGTGTAGATTGCAGGTGTCGGGGTCTAGCTGAGAGAAGGGACCTATCTGGTGCTGGACTGCTTGTTGTTATTTTTAGCATAAGTTTCAGATTTTTCCAACAGCTTGCCATGAACTCACTTCAAATGGCGTAACATGGACGAGGTTCCTAGATGGTTAAGGTCTTTACCTCTACTGACTGTGGCTTTACAAACGCTACAAATGGCTAGACAATTGTTGTCAGGATTTGGGTAAAAATAATTCCACACATAAGAGGTGGATTTTTTGGTCTTATGTCCAGGCATGACAATGGCCTTCTTCTTATCATATGCAAGAACTGCTTCCACTGGTGCAGGACTTACACGAACAACATCATCCTCATCAACATCCTCATTAGCGCCGTCATCAGCTACACAAATATCCCCCTTATCCTGTTGCACTTAAAAAGTGACATCCTCAATTTGTGTATCATCAGCTACACTTGGGCTGCTCATCCACACATTTGCAGAAATGCTGAAAGGAGGCTTCTTTATGGATACAGTATCAGAAAAGTCAGGCTTACACACAGCACTCGTGGATAGACTCTCCTTAGGGATTTGTGTCATTTATGAATCTGAACATACATTTTCTTCTAATGCCTTACTGTTTTCTTCCAGCTCGGCTTTAACACGTAAAAGTATTTGGGCACAACTTTTTGAGTCAGAATGACAAGGTCTTGCTTGGTCATAACTGGCCTTACAAGAGATGCCTCAGTGACAGTTGCAGAACTAGCACTCATAGGGAAAGGCGAAGGTCGGATTCTTTCCCTGCCACTGCTTGTGTAGAATGGCATGTTGGCAATTTTACTTTTTTCTGCAGTTCTTTTTTGCTTTACCAAGGTAAAAGGTATTTGTTTACAGTTATGTTTCCCTGACTTAAAAACATGATGCACTTTAACATAGGCTTTAGCAGATGACATAGAGGGATTACTATCATCATGACTGGTGCCAGCTACTGCTTGGTGCTCCTGATCTTCTTTGTACTGCTGTGAATCCATTTTGATAACACAGTAAAATGTGACTCCAGATTTTGAAGAACACGGACAGCCCTATTATTTCTATTTCAACAATGACAATTACCATTGGAGCAATGACACGTAGACTGTAGACTGGCAACAAAACTGGGACTTCTCCTGTTTCTGTGTGAACTATAATAATACATTACAATGTGGCTGCAGGTTTTGAAGAACACCGACAGCACTATTATTTCTATTTCAACAATGACAATTGGCAATGGAGCAATGTAGCTCTCCTGTTTCTGTGTGAGCTATAACTCAGTAGAATGTCAGAATGGAGACTTTTAAGAAAAACTACCACCCCCTGCTCTTTATGTTTTATATAAGATGCTGCCCAACTGCACTAGAGACTGCCAAGAACCGTGCTACCCCTTCTGTGTCTCACTGTGAAAGGGCGCTGGATCGCCGTGGAGGGCGGTACTTATAGAGTCCAAAACTCGTGAGATCCGATGATGCAACAATGACGTTTAGCCTCGTTTTCACTTCCGAGGACACACAAAAGTACCAAGCCGACTCGGATTGGCGAAGTTCGGGTGGGCTCGGTTCTCGGAGAACAGAGTCCGAGCATCTTTAGTTATTACTATTAGAACAGGGGCACAACTAGATATTACTATGAGACCTGGGGCACAACTAGTTATTATTATTAAAATGGGAGCACAAATATTTAATGATATTTTTTTACAATGGGGCACCGTTAGTTTATTAAATATTTCCCTTCTGCCCACTGGCCTGGGGTACCAGGGGCTGAGCCTCTCTAGGTGCAGGGCCCCTATTTAGAGAACAGGCATGATGCTGAGTAACACAGGGCTTTTCGACAATGTAAAATGAGGGGGCATTTTCTTTCTTTGTGGTTTCAAAATATGCTACTTTATGTGCAATTTGACCTTTAGTCAATATCATATTTTCCAAACCATAAAATCGCCCAAAAAAAATCTGTTTTGCAAAGTGTCTTGAAGGCTAAATAGTTATATGCACATGATGCATTCAGCACATACTTGAAAACGAGAGGTGACTTTCAATGTATTTCTTCCTGGCAAAATACTTTATAAACAAATACATTTCATCAGCGAGAAATTAATCAAATGATCATCGATGACTGAATGAGCCAAGGTTATTGATTCCAATCCAGGAAAATGTAACTGTTTGTGTAATACATCAGATGGAGACAGCACTTTCATTCCTACCCTTGATCGCGTCTAAAGATTGTAACGTTTGGGAATTGGGAGAGATAATTATTTCCGGCACAAAACCCTGGACTGATGACAACTGAGTTGTCAACACTCTTCTGCCAGAACGGACGGTTCTCAACTCACTTTCCTAATCCCACACATCTCATAAAGTGTGGGATTAACTATCTTTCACAATAACATCGTTAGGACATGTGCTATTTCTACCAATTAAACAGGTATAAGTGAGCCTCATAATTGTTCGTCCTTTGGTGATTCCACCGTGGAATAAGATCCCTTTTAATTTTTAGGGATGCCATTGACAACATCCTGGCAGGGCAAGCGTTAACTACGGTGTATATTTCAGCTCCCACCTGAGCCGAAAGGTAAAGTTTGTAATTTATTTCTTTTAACATCCAACTGGGGAGTGTTTAGATGGCCCATTAGAGTGCACTAAGTGCTTTTAATAAATTCTATGCCTCTCATCAGATCAAAGGACACACGTAGGAGCTATTAGCTGCCAAACTCTTTTCCCTATCAAATGGGATATGGGTTTTCCATTGAATAAAGAATCAAATAACATCATACAAATAAGAACTGACATACACAAAAAACATGATGTACATCTAAGAGAGAAAAGACCTGGCAGTAGAGTTAAAGTGGTATGTAAAAATCCCTGTATGGTGCATAAAATACAAGTCGGTCGCATGATAGCCATTTAGCTGTACAAAAACTTTGAGAGTAGCACTTTAAAAACGAAAGAAACAACCAGCGTCATTTTAATATGATGCCTTTAGAAGTTATCTACATGTGAAATCATTGAAGACGCAATAGATCTATTTATTAAACTTGGGATTCTCTCGGTGATAAACAAAAAATTGCATATTGATGCACTTATATCACAGTGACAGCTGCGCTATACTCACAGCAAAAACTATCAACATTGATGAGGGCTACTTATCGCGTTGGGGCCCCTGTTCTGCTCTACCGAACATGAGTAGGGGCCCATCGTGAGCATGGCACTGGAAGCCTGGTTTGAGATGCCAGTTAAACTGCTATAGCAATAAAAAACAAAAAAAAAAGTGTATATATAGATATTATATATATAAAAATATGGTGGTAGATATAATATATAACAATATATAATATTCTCTTCAAATCAAGCCCTATTGAATTTTTTTTTATTTTTTTTAATACCATCGTGAGATTAAGAGGACAGGTGTCTTGGTGATACCAGTACCACTGCAAAACTTAAATTGGGTAAAGGGGACGTAAGCTGGTGATACTTAATACCAGTGCTGGCATTAACCACCAATGTACATAGCGCAAAGCGAAAAAAGCCTTATGGCTGATGAAAGCTATAAGGTGTCACGCCTGAGGATGTGTCTCTGTACCCAGCCTGGGTGGTGTCTCTGGAGGTAGGCTGGTGACTAGATACACAAAGCTGGATGCCCTGATTATGTTCCTTTGCATGTAAATGAAAGGACTGGTACAGGTGGTGGTAAACTAGCAGAGGAGACCAGGTAGGAACTGGATTGCTGAACTGAACTGGAAACGGAATGCACTGTCTGAGCTGGACCAATAGGAAAAACTGCAGACTGCTGGGAACCATGTTGGCATTTGAAAATACAACATTGCACTGGCAACAGGTAAGGGCTCCAGGAAGTCCTTTTATAGCAGTTGTTGTTTCCTGATTGGAGACTGCGGTCAGCTGGGCAGAAGCAGCACTCTTAGTTGCTGAGATGGATCAGGTGACTATATCCAAGATGGCAGCTCTCAGGTTTGGGAGGGAAACTTGGAGTGGAGACTTCTATCCCCTGATTGGCTGACAGGAATCATGTGACCGAATCCAAGATGGCAGCACCCGTACACTGATTCTGGAGGGATCTCTGGAGTGGAGACAGACTGGGCAGCATCTTACAGAGAGATCTGAAACCAGCAGAGCCTTAGAAAGACAGCGGAGGGGTCAGTGACAGGACCTGAGAGCCTGGTGTGTGACACAAAGCTTTCTCACCTCTAGAACTCTTTGTCTGGCAGATTGCAAAATGAAGCTAAGGTCACATTTATACGCAGATGCAAGGCTTTCAAATTAGGTACATTCTGTAATGTCATCCATCAATTCAATCTTCTGTCCATCTGTTCTCTGCCTGCACTCCAACAGCGCAGAGAGGCGAGCAGCATCAGGTAACTTTCCAAAGTAGATCTCCCTTTAAAGGAGAGCTGTCATTCAGATTAATGTTGCAGTCAGTATATTGTCTAAAATTAAATATAATGGCATATCGCAATGTATGTCACTCAGAAAGCTTACATTGTGCTGTTTATAATCATTGTGTAGTATGTTACAGTAGTGGGTTTTTAGACATAGACTAAACCTCTTTAGCGACAGCAGTAACAAGAAAACAACAACACAAAAAGAGTAGCAGTAATACCATAACAAGCCTGCAAATGTAATTGCTATATATTTTTCCTAAACTGGAAAATGCATTCAATTTCATTTTTACACAAATATATTTTGATGGTAATTTGCTTATATTTTTAAATTCCTCTAGGTAATATTTTGCAGACAGTATTCTTGAAGCCGGCTTTTCTTCTCCTATTGCCTCTTCCGATATCTTCCGCAGAACAGAATAGGCTGAAATATCTCACTGTAAAAATGTGTATTTTTCCCCAAATAAATGGACAGAGCATCATCTGAGAGGAGTTAATGAAAAGATCATCGATGACTGGCTGAGTCCAGGTTATTAATTCCGATCCATGAAAACACCACAGTTTGTGTAATCCATCAGATCGAGAGAACACTTTAATTCCTACCTTTAATCATGTTTAAATAATCTAACGTTTGAGGATTGTGAGAGACAATTAGTTCCGGCTCATTACCCCGGACTGATAGCTGTTCAGTCCTTAAGATTCCGTTTTCTTCCAGACAAGGGTTTTTCACCTGACTTTCTAAATCACACTCGTGTGCTCTTAGACGAAGGCCTTTTTTTTCCTTTTTTTAAGACGATTTAGGGGTCTATTTATGACCCATCATAGTTTTCTCACATTAATTATCATTTCTTATCAAATTAATAAGAAATGATATACCGTGTCTATTTATCAACATTCTTCAGTTCTGATAAGAGCCTGTCTGGGCGAACAGCTTATAGTAACGTGATCGCAATAGCAATCACTTTGCAAGTTCCTATGGGCAAGCAGATTTTGCGATCTGGAGAACATGAAGCCTTCCGGGGAGTTTCGGAAGATCCCTCTGCTGCGATGCTCTCTCCATATAATACAACGGCTAACACCATCCAGAGCCGTAACTTAGAATTCCTGCGCCTGGGGCGAGAAAGACAAATGCCCTCAATTTTAACCAAATGAACCTAAAATATTCCTAAATTGCGCCCCCCTTCAGCGTTGCACCCTGGGAGGTCACCCCTTTTGCACAGCCCTAGATACGGCCCTGACGCCATCTTCAGATGGATTTTGCTGTCTGGGTCAAGCTCTGAATTTTGGAACCTGATACACAGTGCATAATCACAGTCCCTATAGACATCTATGGGGACTGGATTTGTAAATGATGAGGCTGGGACCACAGTAGTCCTATAATCATAAACAGATTTGATACTAATCAATGTGTAATTAGCCCTAAATGTAGTTTTCGGGGGATATTAACCTCTTCGGAAGTTGATAAATAAGCCCATAGTGAGGTTATAATTTTGTGACAAACTACATATATATATATATATATATATATATATATATATGCACAGCATGGAATGCTGTGAAAGTGCAACCACTCCATCCATTTTTGTTCAATAATATTTTTAATCCCACCAATGGGTACCCCCAAAGGAAATGTTATTGCTTGGTGTACTCAACATTCAGTGGCCAGACAGTTCTTCCAGATGTATCAACTATACTGAGTTAGCGTGTAATTTATTACTGAGGGCAGTGGCAGGACTACCATTGGTGCGGCAGGAGCCATGCAACGTGGCCCATGGGGATAATGGGGCCAGCTCAGAGCCGGATTTAGACCTCATGGGGCCCTAGGCAGGCGCTGGCTGGGATACTGCAGAGCACCATTTGTCTGGTAATTTCACTATAAGAGCTCAAGATTCTGTTTTAATGCATTTGCGACACTGTTACAAAGCTTGTAATTAGTGCATCACACTGCGGCCCCTGCATCACACTGTGGTCCTTCCCATCACATTGTGCCCCTTACTACTGTCCCTCTCGTCACACTGTGCTCTCCTTTATCATTACACTGTGCACCTTCATAATCACCCCGTGCCCTCTTTTATCATTACACTGTGCCCTTTCATAATTGTGCTTCCCTTCTCTTGTTTATTTCCGCTTACACTATGCCATCTATACTTTATTTCCCCTTCTCTTATTTCCCTCACCCAATGTGCCCTCCATACTTTTGTTTCCCATTTCTCTTATTTCTCTCACCCTATTTGCCCTTCATATCTATGTTCCCTCTTCTCTTATTTTCCTCATTCTATGTGCCCTTGTGCTTCCATTATTTTACTTTTCTATTGTCTTTTCCTCTTCTGTTTTCTTCTTTTGTGGTCTACCTGTCTTCTTTCTTCTCCGTCGCGCTGCTCCTCAGTGAGTCCTCACTGGATATATCGTCGGGCAGGATGACATCACGTCTGACATTCAGTGGGACAGAGCAGAGAGGAGGAGAGGGGGCTGCCAGGAGCCGGGGCGCTGTGATGTCATTTTTTTATTCTGCTTTCGCCCCAATTTGGTTTCCTATGCCACGGACAGAGGGGGATGGCAGGTGGAGGGGAGCGCCCCTCCTCCTTGCCTATCCCGCTCACCACTGGCCCTGGGGGGCCATCTGAGCCCTAGGCAGGTGCCTAGTGGTAAATCCGGCCCTGGGCCAGCTGCATGGCAGATGCAGAGGGTCGGGAGCTTAGGTTTCCTCTTCCCACCTCCCTGCACCGGGGACCACAGATCGCTAGTTCTGCCTCTGACTAAATATCCATATCAACTACACAAAATATATACACAGTGGGCCTGCTGCAGAGTGGAACTTACACCAGATTGCGTAGTGTATCTTGCATGAAATCACTCTGCACATTCCTAGAAAATGGGCCCACACATATGTCTTGCAGGATTATATGTTTACACAATTGTGGCAGGATGTCTTTGGGGTTATTTGGGAGTGGGTCACATAAATCAAGCACTAGCTTAGATAAATATCAGCATGGTGCACTCCAGTTATCCTGAAACCCCTTCTTCTCTAATCATACAACCTCCCAGTTAGTATACATATTAAACTGACTATAAAACATTGTCTGCAGCCTTGGAAACATTGGCCTCAACAAAATGGCCGCCGTCACTTTTGTCTCTAGTGTATTATTTGCACAGTTTTGTATCTAGTACTCTAGTGTTTGTCTGACATAGAGAATACATAAAGTAAATGACCTGTTATCATCTGCAGTAGGATGTGCAGCACAGGGTAAGTAACTATAACACTAATTTTAATAGTTTTCATTTTAATTGGCTATGAGAGGAGATTAATATTAGTTTTATAGAGTACTATTAATTTGGTTAGATGGGCAGATTTATTTAAAGTAGTGTTCACATAAATGTGCAGCTTACTTTATGCCTCAATCTTTTTTTATGTAATATTTTATTACATTTATGTACATTTTACTGTTCTAATTCTAGTTCATATCTGAATACAACACTGCTGCCTAATTATTTATGTAATTCTGAATTGTTTTGTTATGCTAAATGTGTGGACACTGCACAGTACCACTTATCTTTATGTCATTTCAATACTATACATATATATACTGCACAGTACCACTTATATTTGTGTCTTGTTCATGCTACCTATGGACAGGGCCGTCTCTTCCATAGGGCACGATGGGCAGGTGCCCGGGGGCCCTGCAGCCCAGGGGGCCCGTCAGAGGCAGCTAAAAAAGAAAAGTTCCTGAAAAAAAAATGAAGAAAATACCTACCTTGCTCTCAGCTGGCGATCCGGCTCCCTCCCTGGTCTCCTCCTCCGTGGGGCGCTCGTAGTGCATGTTGGGTGTGACGTCATCACGCCCGCCCGACATCCATTGCGGAGCGCAGCACGGAGGAGGAGACCAGGGAGGGAGCCGGATCGCCAGCTGAGAGCAAGGTAAGTATTTTCTTCTTCTTTTTTTCAGGAACTTTTCTTTTTTAGCTGCCTCTGACGGGCCCCCTGGGCTGCAGGGCCCATATATATAATCATTTTTTATTTTTTTTTATATATATAGGGGCTCCGGTGCACTGCTTTGCCCGCCGTCCCCAAATGTTTTTAAGAGGACCCTGCCTATGGACCCTGCATATTACCACGTCACTTTATGCAATTCTTCTGCAGTACATATGAACAATGCACAGTACCACTTCTCTTTATGTCATTTTCATGCTGTACAAGTGGGAAAATCTCCCCTGTGCATGTACCGCCAAAAGCCACAGAACCCCGGCAGCGGCCATGTTTTTTCTTATAAAGTTAAACTTAAAATATTAACATAAGTTAGAATTACTGGGTGTGACACTTAACATTTCTTGCCATCAGCAAACAGACTTCCTCTAGCAAAGATACAAACCCAAACAATGACACTTGCATAAAAAACACATCCCAATGTAATACGATTTTATACATTGGTGCCTACACCTCTGATTGAAATACATTTCTACAATAAAGTATTTCTACATGATCCAGCCACAAATAAGTTATTTATATGTGATCAAGTCACACCAGGGTTTCACAAAAATTTCCCGAAAGCCGGGAATAAAACCGGGAAGTGGAAACGGCAGCTCAAACCTCTCAGTTGCTGTTTCTACACCAGTTGTTATTAGATTACGTCTTACACTCTGTGACTCAACCTAACTTCTTATTTACAAAAAAATTCACTATAAGAAAGTGTCTTCTTCCGTTTTTTTGCAGCAAGTTCATATTTGTTTTGTTTTTGCTTTGTTCCCAAATCAAACATTTGGAACCACTCCCCCTCTCTAGAAATCCCGTGTTTGCCCCAGACCATAATACATTTTGTCCACTGCATGCTCTACATTGTCATAAATAAAGTTAATGAAAAATGTAGTGATACATATGTTATAGTATATATACCACTCTCCAACCCCCCCCCCATAGGCAAACCGAGAGGGGGTTTCCTGGTGCCTGGAAACCCCCCCCCCCTCATAGCCTGGGGCACTGTATAATTGAGGTTGCTGGACCCTGCCCCCGCTTCACACGGCTCTGCTTGAAAAAGGAAGAGCTACGTGCACCTAACTGTAGTGCATGCAGCATTGCCCATGTATATTATAGGGATAGGAAGAGTTGGAGAGGAGCCTTTCTGGGGGGTGATAATACTTAAATCCCTTAATATATAGCACACAGGAAAACAAGCTCTACCATATAAAACACTAATTTTCTCTTGCAATAATGCTTATCTCCCTTATCTATATCATATCCTAGGTGACACCGTTATATCGATGTGTAACGATCTGCCTACAGCTTGCTGCTTAGTATTGGCAGCTCCTGCCTCCTCGTCTATTGGACTTTATTATTTGTGTTTCATTTTATGTGTTAGCAGCAGTACCTCTGATCACCAGAGGTGCTGCTATTGTGTCTGCTTCTTGTCCTTTAGGAGTTAACCTTGTTGCACTAATTATCCCTTGCACCTGGGTGTTTCCCTATGTATATCTGTTACTCCCAGCAAACATTGCTGGTTATTGTTGTTGCTTCCCATTCTGCTGTGCTTATGGGTTTTCTGCTGCCTGGGATCTCTCCATATCACTGCTTACCTGCATCAGATGTGTACCTGGTATTTACTTCTGCATTTCACTGTAATGCTCATTTCTACACCATCAGGTTGTACTTCCAGCAATAAACATTGTGTGTTTTCACCTTATCACTGGCTCTTTAGCTGTATTCCTGCATTGAATTGTAACACGATGGCTCTCAATCAAATATTATATTACTTATTGAGGGTAAATGACCATCCCCATTACTTAAAAAAATTGTTTTTTAATACTGACAACAAAAATAAAACGAAAATAGATATGACTTGTAAACTGGCAATACATATATTTTACCTTTTAATATATATTATTAATATTATTATTAATATTTATTTATAAGGCGCCACAAGGCATCCGCAGCGCCGTACAGAGACAAACAAAATCACAATACAATGGGAGACAGCACAGTACAGTAATCACAGCAACTCAGTACGCTCAATGCACAGCTAGAGAGGGCGGGGAAGGGGGAGGGAGGATCCGCAAACGACGGGCCCAAGAAGGAGGGCGCGGAAGACAGGGAGAACCCCAGGGGGGAGGAGGAAGCGAGAGTGGACATGGGGTGGAGGACCCTCGAGGAGGAGGGCTAAGTAGCTGGAGAGCAGAGTTAGAAGTGGTGGAAACAGGAGGAGAGATGGCCCTGCTCAGAGGAGCGTACAATCTAAGGGGAGGGGTGGACAGACAGAGAGACGCAGGGGAGAGAGGGAGAGTAGGGGGACAGAGGCAGAAGATAAGGTAGGAAGTTAAGTGGGAGACAGAAAGGCTTTAAGAAAAAGGTGGGTTTTTAGGGCCCGTTTGAAGCTGGACAGATTAGGGGAAGTTCTGATGGAGGGAGGGAGCTTGTTCCAGTTGAGGGGGGCAGCGCGGGCGAAGTTTTGGATACGCGCGTGGGAGGAGGTTATAAGGGGGGAAGAGAGGCGACGGTCAGAGGCAGAACGGAGAGGGCGGGATGGAGCATGAATAGAGAGGAGGGTGGAGATGTAGGGCGCAGTGGAGTTGGCGAGGGCCTTGTAGGTGAGTGTGAGGAGCTTAAAGAGGATTCTGAAGGGGAATGGGAGCCAGTGAAGGGCTAGGTAGAGGGGGGAGACAAAAGAGGAGCGGCGAGAGAGGAAAATAAGCCTAGCTGCAGCGTTAAGGACGGATCGAAGGGGATCGAGATGAGAGTGGGGGAGGCCAGTGAGGAGGAGGTTGCAGTAGTCCAGGCGGGAGATGATCAGAGAGTGGATAAGGCATTTGGTGGCATCTTGGGAGAGGAAGGGCCGGATGCGAGCGATGTTGCGCAGCTGGAAGCGGCAGGATTTAGCAAGAGAGAGGATGTGGGGGCCAAAGGAGAGAGAGGAGTCGAGGATGACACCAAGGCAGCGAAGTTGGGGGACAGGGGAGATAGAGGTGTTGTCGACAGTGATGGAGAGGTCAGAAGGGGATGGGGTATGAGAGGGAGGAAAAACTATGAGCTCAGTTTTGGCAAGGTTAAGTTTGAGGAATCGAGAGGACATCCAGGAGGAGATGGCAGAGAGGCAGGCGGACACCCTAGAGAGGAGGGAGGGAGAGAGATCAGGAGAGGAGAGGTATAGTTGAGTGTCGTCAGCGTAAAGGTGGTAGCTGAAGCCGAAGGAGCTGATGAGTTCACCCAGGGAGGAGGTGTATAGAGAGAAGAGTAAGGGTCCCAGAACAGAGCCCTGAGGGACCCCGACTGGAAGGGTGAATGGGGGGGAGAGAGACCCAGAGGTGGTGACAGAGAAGGAACGGTGAGTAAGGTAAGAGGTGAACCAGGACAGGACTGGGCCGGAGAGGCCGAAAGACTGGAGGGTGTGAAGGAGGAGGGGGCGGTCAACGGTGTCAAAGGCTGCAGAGAGGTCAAGGAGGATGAGAAGGGAGAAGTGGCCCCTGGCTTTTGCAGAGAGGAGGTCATTGGTGACTTTATATACAATCCAAATTGTTAGATACAGCTGTCAAAGGTTACATATAACTGCAGTTTACTCTTTTTCCTTTTGATTGGCATGTATTTGAAGAAGTGGAACATATTTTAGGAGAAGGTAGAACATCCATGGCTGACAGGTGTGCTGGGATTGGTAGTGCTACAGCAGCTGAAGAGTCGCAGGTTGCCGACCTTCTGAAATAAACAAGCCTGTATTGCTGGGCATTCTGGCTTGTTCTATGTCGCCTGACCTCTGGGCCACTGTCCAAGCAATGACACAATTTTATTTTATGTATTCATCCCCCTTAGAAATATCTCAGAAATAGAACCATATTATGTAAATGATTATAAGCTTTCCAAGAATTCATTCAGCTGTTGCAGATAGTTCTTAAAATATTAATGGGAGCTCTCTGTGCCTCGTCAGCGGGGGAGAACAGTCTTCAATCCCACTGCCCTTCAGGCAAAGTGCTTTATCCAAGGGGAAAAATAAATCAATGTATTTACATGTACATTTTCTGTCTTAAGGTGAAACCTTCCAAGTCTGGGGGGTTTCCAGCTTGTGGGGGGTCTCACAAAGGAAGATTAAGAGTGCAGGGTACGCAACAATAAACGCATTCATGAAAATAAATCATATTAATTATTAAAAAAATAGCAGCTAGATAAATTATAAAAAAATTCTGCAACATTGGAGCTTATTTTGGTCCTGATTAGTTTATCGATTTCTGCCATGGGTACAGCTTGGGCAAAATTAGTATGTCAATTGCGCCAGCTTTATGTAATGAGATAACTTGTTGAAGATCTTTCTCTCATGTAACGTAGTTATGAAAAACAAGACGGAATGAAGAGCAGAATGGAAAGATGGGAGATTAGAAGGGGTATCAATGGAAGAATAAGAGAAATATGGGAAAAGAGAGCAGAGACTGAGCAGTAACGAGTAACTGTAGCTGTAAAGAATTAGTAGTTCAATCATTGCTATTTTAATATGAACACATGCAAAATATGTTTGCAAAGTATCTTTAAAATAGAGTTGAAAAGAATATGATTGAAGAGTGAAGAAGAGTGAAATTGAAATGGTTTAATCATCAACTTTAGGGTTTCTGAATATTTAGAATCGGTATATATTTCTATAGTTCTTTCTTAATGGTACAGATAATTATGTTGTGTTTAATAACCGTTATATTTTATGTTGATTCTTATTCAAATTTTTATTAATCCTAGGCAAGAATCCTATTATCAGATTGGTTTTATTACTAATACAGTATTGTATTAATGTAGGGGAGCTCCAATTTTTATCACTGTGAATCATATATTCCCTTTGTGAATAATGTACTTTTCACACACTATATAATAGCCTTATCGTATAAAGTTAAGCTTGATTCAAGTCTTATCATCCGAACTTTAGTGTATAATTGTCTCACTGTGAGTGATGATAAATGTCTCTATTGGGCAATAATGTAGTAACCAATAGCAACAGTCAGTTATTTGCCGAATTTTCAGAGCAGCCTTTCTCCCGGATCCATGGGACCCACAATGCCGCGATTCATCGCAAGCAGGGCCGGATTAACCCGAGGTCTAACTGGGCTATAGCCCAGGGGCCTCGGGCATCCAGGGGGCCCTTCAAACTCCTCAGCAGCATTATTGATCGGTCGGGGGCGGGGGCGCCCCCGGCCCGATCGATGCTGCTGAGTACTGTCAGTGCAGTCCTCCGTCCCGGCGCGCTGTAGTCTGCTTACTGAGGAGATCTCGCGAGAGTTCATGAAGGAACTCCTCAGTAAGGAGCTTACAGCGCGCCGGGACGGAGGACTGCACTGACAGGTAAGTGCTTGGGGGGGTCCTCGCGGGGGGTGGGGGGCGGCGGACAGCTCACATTGGGGGCCTCGCGGGGAATGGAGGGCCCCTTAGCCCAGGGGCCTCCATTCCCTTAATCCGGCCCTGATCGCAAGTCGCATTATTTTGATGACACAAAAGAGTTATTTTGTCACTGGTGGGGGGCAAAATGTTGTCATTTGCAGCGTCACGCCCATCCCTTGGCGTTTGCCATTTGACCTCTCCTCTGGGATCTCCCTGAACGAAGTATCTCGAAGTGGACAAGTATGCATTAGTCTAACTTGTCCTGGCCTGATCAAAGCTGTTTACGTTTTTTTTATTAATATACTTTATTTTTATATTGTGCCATGATATTACGCAGAACCCTGTAATGTCTAATTCCCGACCACAGGCACAAAAGTAGCCTGGACTGAGGGAGGGAACCCGCATGAGCAGAGACAGAATATACAAACTCTACATAGATAGCACCTTTGGTAATCAAATTTAGCCGAAGATCCAAGTACTGCAATGCTAAACACTGTGACAGTGTCTGATTGGCCGCTAGGAGATGCTGAAAATGTCTACCTTGTTAGGAAATCTCCTCAGTGAGCACTATTTAGTTACCCACATTTACCAGCAGGGATCAGCAGAGAAATTGTTTCATATCTATTCATATTTCTCTTTTTTCATCTTTTTTGTCTGCTGCTGTCAACTGAGATCAATTTCTGGCTAGCTGAGAACATGTTATATATGAAAAGGGGTTCAATATCTGCAATGTCTTTAAATCTAGCTATATATTCTACTGTAAAGTAATTCATACAATCATTCTTCCCAACATTCCAATTTTTGTAATCAAGAGACTGTGAGAAAGGGGCATAGCCAGCTTCCTCTGGGGGCGTGTATGACAGGATGGACCACCTATGCCACCCTGTCTACTGTTGCTGGGATTCGACTGGGCTTACGTTCTCACCGTTCCCTTTCGTTATCCCAAATGCGCCTTCTTGCCGCAATAGGAGGGGCTTACAAATGCTGCCACCACTGGACTCCTTACCGGCATCCACTACCGGGTTTCTTCTGCGTAACTGTACCCCGTTACTGGTCAACCTGGGCTGGTACCCCTGATCTCTTCCTATAGATCAGGGTTGCTGTGGATGGATCCCCCCTTGGACTATGACACTGACCAGAGCTGCAGGGCAGCAGGCAAAGCAGTGGTACTGGAAAAGCTGGGTCCAAACCTCAGAAACAGCCGGGAACGTATTAGATTTTGGGTCTAATCTGTAGGCCACAGGATTTTCAGCATGTCTTTGAAACAAGTGATGTTCATTTGCTCTTACACTGGTTAAAGGTACCAACAAGTCATTTCCCCACATCACAATATACAAAAGACTTTCTAAACAAAGGCTCATTGTATCAGATATATACATCAGAAATAAGGCATTTCCTATAGAAAGGTTAACATAGAAAAATGAATTTCTACCCTGGTCTCCGAAATAACAATTTCCTATTTCAAAATATACACAATATCAAAACTAAGTGCATTGGCATTTATATAAATAAGCGCCCTGCGCTATTTCATTTAAATACATTTATACCATAAGTTCTGTATAAGTGAACCAGTTACAGCGTGTCCTTGTCATCTTAGGGTGTGGCCACATCATGACGTGGGCATTACCATCCTTAGCTTTTCAGAGCTTGACCCCGATAGCTAACACCATTTGATGATGAGTTAGACATTCTATCATATGGGCAAATGGGTAAAGCAATGCAGGAGGAGGGATCTTTTGATTTGTCTCCAGCAGGCTTCATGCATCCCCCCTATCTCCTTGTAATTGTTTTCTGAGTTTGCGCTGCCTGATGGCTGGGCAGGGCCATCTTAACAACATTATGGGCCCCCGGGCAAAGCAGTGCACCGGGGCCCCTAGATATAGATATATAGATATATACAGATACAGATATAGATATAGATATATAGAGATAGAGATAGATAGATGTACTTGCTCAGTGACCCTTGTAGGTTTATTTTGCAGCTTTTTTTCTTTTGCAGGATAATTTATTCTCATTAAGAGCTGTGCCTATGGGGCCCCCTTGCCTGTGGGGCCCCCGGGCAGCTGCCCATCGTGCCCAATGGAAAAGATGGCCCTGTGGCTGGGCATGCACAGTGCTTAGAGCAGGTCAGTACCTGGAAGTAAAGGGATCACGATTGTGATCACTTTACTATAGACTTTTTGCCGGGATAGACTCTAATCAAAGCCGCTGTCCCGGCTGAACAATTTTGAAAAATGAATTTCTTATCACTGCGACAAAAATTGATAATCAATGGGGAGAAGATGTGAAGGGTAATTAACAGACCCCAATAACAAAAATTATTTGAATGTGCATAAATAGTCATGTCTACAGATGATGCACTCATTTTTATTTTATACAGCATAAATAGATAGATAGTATAAAGCAGAGATGCTCAAGGACCCCCGTGAACCGGTTTTGGTTTTGGATCTGGAGTTGGCTTTGGATTTTTTCAAAAAATCCTAAAATATGCTAAAATCACATCATTTTGCTCTTTTTTGTTCCTACATTATTATTAACCTCGTTAACACTAATTTCAAGTCATCTGCAGTCAATTTTGACCACCTCGCAGGTCTCAATATTATTTTCATACACTTTCGGACAAACACTGCAGCAACCTGGCTGGATGGTAAGCGACAGAGCAATGGCACAAACACACGGCAGTTCCTAGCACATCTAGGACACATTGGCACACAGCAGTGGCAGAAAAGATAAACGAGTGTCCGCCCTCCCTCCCACCCTCCGTGATGTTAGATCTTTAAAAGTAATGCAAAAATCCGAGATCCGACAACGTCACAATGGCGTTTTGCCTCGTTTTCGATTTCGAGGGTGCGCGACAGTACCAAGCCGGCTTGGCTCGATACTCGGATCCCCTAAGTTCGGGTGTGTTCGGTTCTCCTTTAATAAATTGAATAACCTACTGTAGAGCAAGTGAGGTCCCACCCACTGTGACATAAGGGCGAGAATAGCTAGGTGCAATATCTCTTAGGGGGCATTACAAGAGAAGTATGGCAGACTCATATTAGAAGGAGAAGCACGAAAGATGTGTGAGCTGCAGGCTGCATGTGGGAAGCGAGAAGGTGCGGGCTGTCATGTGGGCTGAGCGTTTGAGCGTTGGTCCTTGCTCAAAGAGGCACCTGGAGATAACCTATGAATTGTGAGAGGCATGCGCTGTGAGCAGTGAGGACACTGCAGTGGAGCAGAGGGGATTTAAAAGGGGAAGATCACCCCTTGTAAAAGAGCCAGCTCCTGAAGCAAGATTAAGGGTTAACAGAGCAGGAAGGTGTAGTGTTGCCATTTAAGTGTCATATGGGGGGTCAGGAGCAAGGGAGCAGGTTATAAAAGAGCAGTGAGGAGTCATCAAGCTCTTTTGGTTCCAGAAAAATACCCCTCCCTCCCATTATGCCCTGTGGTAAGAGTGACACTCTCAGAGTCTTTGGATGATCCACTTGGTACGTGGACCAGTTCTCTAAGTGCGGGTACTGGTACAAGCCCAGAGATATAATGGGTCAATTAGTGAGTGGGCTGGTGGTTGAGTACAGCCCTGGAGGTATGTTGGGCAACCTGGTGCGCAGACTGTGGTAAGGTACAGATACTGGTACAGGCCCGGAGGTATGTTGGGACACTTCATGCGTGGGCTCGTTGCCGGACTTGGTTCCTGCGGCTGGTGCTGCCTTTAGCGTGGCAAGAGAACACTGTACAGGATAAGCAAGCTTGATAAAGCGCACATTGATGATAGTGAGGCATTTGGAACCCATTCCCTTCAAAGACTCGGCTTAGGTGCGGTTGAAGTGCAGCCACTGTGGACTGGCCTGTATTGCGTTACAATTAGCCCAGAAGGGTTTGGGTTCTGGAATGCCTATGGATTGTTAACCCAGTTACAGTGTAAAGTACAAAGGGTGCGCTTAGATAATATACCAGGCTGAATACAGTGTTCTCCCGCCACCATATCTGGTTATTTCAATTAAGAAAAGTTAATTGCCAATAAGTCGGTGTTGTGTCTTTTATTTCACAGATAAGTGTTAAGGTTAAGACTGAGGGTCTATAGTTATGTTATCAACCCTTAAGCATCTTAATGAACATTCAATAAACAACTTCATCACTTCCCTAATCTTTCTTATACCCTTAAAAGATTACCAGTGTCCCTAAATGTCCCTGTATGCAGGTGTGGTGGAAAGAAAACAATAAAATATGTTAATGAATGTATTATTTGCCTTTTCCTGTTGTTATTTAGAAGGATTTGGAAAAAGTCTGCAGCACAACAGTCAAGTAAATTATGAGCTGCAAAACCGTATGCAAAAAGCACGGTCTGCTCAGATGCAGGGGAAGCTGTGCTAGGAAACAATACAATGGTGTGCTGGGTAAACTCATTATTTTGGAAAATCCCAATAAGATCTCAGATTAATTGGTGTTCTGAATATTTTTCAATGGTTCAAAACTTAATTTACAGTACAGTGCAGGCAAAAGGAAGAATGACTATTTATAAAGCTTTATATAAGTAGGTAAATTTCTCTTTACTATAACTCCTGGTTTATTATGAAAAGGGCAGGCAATCCTGTATGCATACTAATCAGAAAACAGTAATTCCACCTGCTGTTACACGTCATACAGAAAGAAAGAAAAGGTTCTGAAAATTACACTTAACACAAAATACAAGAGAAGTCAGCCTTTACTGTTGTTGTTTTTAAGAACAAGAAAAAAATATGTGGTGCTTTGCATTTGTCCATTCTAAATCATGGTTACCTACTCTCTCGTCATGTCCAGGTGCCCGCTGCCGGCTCGAGCAAGCACACGAGTGTGCACTTGGCGACTGTCATGTGCCGTCTTGTTTCTGCCTCTAGACGGACGCCTGTCTCCTTGCTGAATCGGTGTCCCGCTGCTTACATAAGCTTGCCGTTCTATTCGCATACGTACGCCGAGCTTGGCAACCCTCACTTAGCAACATGATGCTGTTTACGTTTGCCATCAGTACTCATGTGCAAGATTCCACGCTCCGTCGCTCCCTGCGACTAGACAGCGATTGGTTGCGGTTTTCCCGACGATTGATGCACCTATCAGGGATCTCTCTCCTCTATTTAAGGAACTCACTGAGGCCATTTGCTTGCCAGAGTATTTGGTCTTCAGCCTTGCTCCAGCGTTTGTTCCTGTGTTACTGTTTATTGGATTCTGACCCCAGCTTGTTCCTGACTTGTCCTTTGGTTCCTGATTCTGGCTTAGAGTGATATTTGGTACTGACTCGGCTTCCTGACCATTCTCCTGCTTCTGATTTGGCTATATCCGTTTCTCTAGTTCTGACCCGGCTTGCTGACTATTCTTCCATCCTTCATCCTGGTGGGCTCTCACCGCTGCCTCAATTGTTACCTCAACTTTAGTATCAACTTTACATTTCAATGTACAAATAAGCTATCAAGTATTTGTGTGCTACATGAAAAAACAGTCAGTATTAAACTTATGTGCAAAACAGAATACTAATTTGCACCCCTTGCATTGTAACATGGTTTTGTCCAGGTGACTGAAATAAGATGTTTCTCAAGTTAAGATCCTTAATTAATCAGGCCCCTTGTCTCTTTACATAAGTGGGTATTTCTCCATCACCCTCCTGTACTGCCTACAATATAAGCTTCTAGGGACAGATTCAAGTCTGGATGTATGGTTGTTTACATAGTATATCTTGCATGATTTGCACACGTCCAGAAATGGGTAACGCTTTGATTTGAATAAGGGGGGAACTGCGCACAAGTTGCATGATCATTTTAAACAAGAAAATTGTGACCAAGTTGCTTTTGAATTTGGATCAGACTTTAGAATCCCACTTTTTACCCAAATAAAATTATTATCAATATCCTATGGGTTTTATTCATTCTGATGCTACATGGAGTTAATCACCAATAAATAATGACATGCTCAGGATGTTCATAATTGGTAAGTGGCGTATTTGCCTTCTAGGTAATTAGTTTGCTTTAATGTATATTATATACAGCCCTTAAAAGTTCTACACAGACAATCCATCAGTTAGTGCTTTAATATATAGTTAGATCAATGTTAGTGGGTAAATGATCGCCAGCCATCCTTCTACATAGTGCATTTTACATAATACATGAAATTCTGACCTCCTCGCTGTGTCTTTCATAAAGCCATTTTTAAATTTACATAAATAAAATAAAGATTCTTGGTAAATGGCTTTGTTATATTATGATATGTCCTCCTGAGAGGATACAGCCTGTTTCTAATCTCAGTATGGCTGATACATAGCTCATCAAATAATCGCTCAATCGGAGTCCAATGTAATCTCAGTATGGCTAATACATAGCTAATCAAATAATCGCTCAATCAGAGTCCAATGTAATCTCAGCATGGCTAATACATAGCTAATCATAGTCGCTCAATCAGAGTCCAGTATCGCTGGTATAGTGCCGTCCGCCTGTCCTCTCTACTGCTACATATGTCTTAAGGCTTGTGTGGTCCACCAACCCTTCCTTTGGAAACTCGTTCTCTCTCTATAGGTAGCCCCTGGTCAATATTTACACATATGTTAATAATGTCAATCTTACCTACAAGTCACATCTAATATATTTCATATATCAGATATAATAGAGCATGCATTCTAAAATAAACGTGACTAATATAAAATAAGGATCAAAATGTTGTTTCCTTATCCTGCATATCAAAAATGTGCTGGTCTACCATTCTATTAAAGTGCTACATTGTCGAATTACCTTCACATACATCATTTCAGGTTCTTAACATCATCAACATTGGGGAGCTGTACACTATTCTCTATCAAGGGCAGGCTGGGCTGGGCCGGTCCCGTAGTTGGCTACCTTGGGCCAGGTTACTGGTCCACCAGCATTTTTTTCCTTTATAATGTTACTAAAAGGCTGCTGAGCCGAGTCTTGCCACCGGGCTAAAAGTTTCCAGCCCTCCCCTGCTCCCTATGTTCCTTTTGTTGAGATACTGCTACAGATTCAGACTTAGGGGCATATTCAATTAGGGTTCCGGTTCGCGGTAACGCGCGTGACCGTGAAAAGTGCGCATTCTTGCCGGTATTACGGTACCGCATAAACGCAGATTTTCGTACGCAACCCTATGGGCTGCGAACGAAAATCACGTTATTGCGGTGACGTGTATTACATTTGCGGCCCGTTCCGGCGCGATCCTGCGAACCGGAACCCTTATTGAATATGCCCCTTAATGTTGCATGAGTAATTACACTGGAGGGACTGCAGGTGGAGCTGTTCCTAAATGTGTTATTGTGTTGTCACTCCGTATTATCATCATCATCATCACCATTTATTTATATAGCTCCACTTATTCCGCAGCGCTGTACAGAGAACTCATTCACATCAGTCCCTGCCCCATTGGAGCTTACAGTCTAAATTCCCTAACACACACACACACACAAATAGACAGACAGAAAGAGACAGACTAGGGTCAATTTTGATAGCAGCCAGTTAACCTACCAGTATGTTTTTGGAGTGTGGGAGGAAACTGGAGCACCCGGAGGAAACCCACGCAAACACGGGGAGACCATACAGACTCCACACAGATAAGGCCATGGTCAGTTATTGAACTCATGACCCCAGCACTGTGAGGCAGAAGTGCTAACCACTTAGCCACCGTGCTGCCCCTATTATTGTAATGTACTTTGTTATAGAAAGAATATTCCAGTTTATTCTCATGATGTGATAAATGCAATATGTGTTCTGTCTGTATGCTGATATAACTGCACAGTTTAATATAAAGTTATTATTCCACAAAGAACTTCCCAGTGTGTGTCTATGGACAGTGTATGGAAGAAGTGCAATCTGCAACACCTTTTTTCTTTTCTTCTTGACCTGATGACGCTAGTGTCTTTATATGCTAGGTCCATTAAACTTCAGTTCTACTCAAGCTTTGTTGTGGTCACCTCCTCTCCAACTCTTCCTGTGTTCCTTTAAAATGTAAGCTAGTTGGGTCACCCCTGCGAGGTTTATAGTAATGCTTCAGGTTTGTGTCTCTGAACCTTCTTTGATATTACTGTTCAGCAATAGATTACACTTGTCGTGTCACATGTAATTTTGTTTTTGATTTTATGTGTATCCTGAGTGGTGTTATATGTGAATTTTACAGTTGGTTTATTGCTTTGGTTTCCTATGGTTCTACATTTCCCACATGTGTATCACTAGTAGAACAATTTTTATCTGTATTCAATCTTAACCAGTCTCATTTGTTGTTCTTAGAAGGTTCCAGATCGCTGGATACCAGTCTCTGTTATAAATTTTGGCCTTTTCCAAATATGATTTGATGTTTGTCTGGAAGTATCTGTGATAGTGACTTTCACTGTTTTTTATGAATATGAGTACTGTTTAATGAATGGTACTATATATATTACAGGTTTCTCTTTCTCTTGCTCTCTGTCTGTTTATGGATGGTGACAATAATATAGCAATATATACACAGTTCAGGATTATATAATCAATGTATATATGCGCAATATACACAGAACACATCAATTTGTGGACTCCAATATTGTAGATCTTGAAAGCATAGTCTTTTAATAGTAGATCAAAAAATTTTGATGTGTTACTGTTCTTAATGAAAAGCTTGCTTGTATTGTCAAATGAGAGTTTACAGAGTTACAGGCATAGCTCTAAAATCTTGTTATCAGGATTATTATGGAGAGATAGCTCCAAGTACTCGGTAAACAAATTGATATTGTGGAGTCAGTATTCCTCAGTATTAAGATAATGGGCCTAGTTCATTAAGGAATGTAAAGCAAAAAAACTAGTAACTTTTCACCTTGGCAAAACCATGTTGCATTGGTGGGGACAGATTTATAGTTGGGGTAGGGCATGTCCTAGATCATCTTTACATTTCAGTGTAAAAATAAAGCTTTCAAGTATTTTTGTGCTACATGAAAATACTGCCAGTATTTAACTTATGTGCAAAATAAAAAACTAATTTGCACCCCTTGCACTTTAACATGGTTTTGCCAAGGTGCAAAGTTACTCTTTTTTTGCTTTCCTTTTTTTAATAATCAGGCCCAATATGTTGTAGGGCACGTAAAATGAATTAATCTAGTTTATGAGGAAATAATACATCTATGTCTGGGTGTTGGAAATCTTCAAAAGAGTGTTATTAAAAATTAATCAGCGGTAATGGCTAGTGATATGCTCAGTATTTGACAATTGTTGGGTACTCTGTGGAACCAATTAACACATACATGGTATGTCATAAGATAACAGTGACAGCTAGCACACATACTGGTGTGAGTTTCAGGTGTGTGAGTGAATAAAAATCAGAATATTCAGCTTAAGACAGGATTTCAGGGTCTACATAGAACAGTGTTGTCTAACCTGTGACACTCCAGGTGTTGTGAAACTACAAGTCCCAGCATACGCTTCCAGCAATAAGCTGCTATGTATAGGCAAAGCATGCTGGGGCTTGTAGTTTCAAACACCTGGAGTGTCACAGGTTAGCCAACACTGACATAGAAGGTGGACAGACATGAGACAGCAAGGGTAGAGAGGACCCTGCTTGCATTCTAGAGAGAGGGTGTAATGAGAGACTGAAGGACAAGAGAGGATGTGGTGAATGGAGGAAGTAGTGGGAGAGGACATGTGGTCTATGAGAGGTAGGGTGAGCAAGCATAAAAAGCAATTTAGTATATTTGCACAAAAAGGCTCTACGCTTTAGCAGCTTTATAAATGATCTCTTATATGCCTGGATCTGAAAGTTCAGGCTAACAGAAGAAAGTTTCAGGGCTCTGGGACTACTGTTTTCCCTAGTCTGCCTGGTGCCTAAGGGATGTCCTAGGAAGGTCACTGGATTTTACTCTGTAGAGGCAGCGGGTGGGGTACGCGTTCTCGGTGTGGAATATTCCAACACCGAGAAGTCCTCCAAAATAAAACGGAATCTGTAAAGAAATGGTGTAAAAAAAAAGAGCAGACTTACCTGTATAGTGAAGTTGCAGATGTCCGATTGGCGCAGGATGCTGACCGCAAATGAGTCCAACTACTGAGGTGTCCGTCACAAGATTTTAACGTCAGTGTGACTTCTTTTCCTTTTAACTTAAAACGGCAATGTCAAACCCCACAGGTTAAGTGTTGAAACACTTAACCAAACATTGTCGCTTTAAATTAAGACACCTCAGTAGTCGGACTCATTTGCGGTCAGCATCCCGCGCCAATCGGACATCTGCAACTTCGCTATACAGGTCTGCTTTTCTTTACACCTTTTTTTTTACAGATTCGTCTTTTATTTGGAGGACTTCTCGGTGTTGTTATGGTGGTAATCGTAAAAAAACGATTACCACCGGAGGCAGCATGCACTCCGCATTAGTAATCAACAGAAATCCATTTGAACATTATATTTAGTAATTTTGGAGACAAGAATTGGAAAGTGAAAAGATTCCTAGCCAAAGACTGGACTTCCAGGTTGCCATTGACAGTGGAAATCCAGCAATGGATGCTGTCAGGGCTGTCTTTATTTCAAGTGTACATTTACATATGTAGTTTTTATCTACATTGGTTTATACATGCTCATTGATGAACTTTGCCTATAAAACTTATCTAGATTAATCAAAAGATGAAAGTTGTGTCCGCAGTCCAAGTAATCCCATCTGTGAGGTAATGTCTAAATGTGGATGTTTTGCACGGCTATGAGTAAATTGGGAATGCCTAGAAACACTGCATAGACTACAGCACTTGAAGGTCATAGAAATATCTGGAACTGCAACACAAAATTGTGTTACTGAATTTCTGATCAGAATTCGGCTCACTATTGCAGATGTCCAGCATTCATCATGGAGTGTCCCAATCCCCCCATGTCAAGGAAGTGCCACTCTATGTCTGGAGCAAAAATGTGCTTCTCTCAAAAGCAACACCACATGTTCATGCTAATCCATGGCAGTGTGTTAAACCAACAGCCACCCACAATGCTCAAATGATGGCATAGAGAAGTGAGAACCAGCTTTCGACACTGATTTGTTCTACTTGTACATCACCCACACTGTTTCCCTGTTTGTTATAGTGTTTGTGTCTCTCTCCACTGGAACGACCTCCCACGTTCCATCCAACTGTCCCCTAACTTGTGCTCCGTCAAACGGGCACTGAAAACTCACCTCCTCCTCAAAGCATACAATCCGTCGTTTGCGGATCCTCCCTCCCCCTTCCCCGCCCTCTCTAGCTGTGCATTGAGCGTACTGAGTTGCTGTGTTTACTGTACTGTGCTGTCTCCCATTGTATTGTGATTTTGTTTGTCTCTGTACGGCACTGCGGATGCCTTGTGGCGCCTTATAAATAAATATTAATAATAATAATAATAATAATAATAATACCAGCCTTCCACCTAATCCTCTCTCCATGCTCATTCTCCTCACCTCTCTCTTCCCTGGCTCTTGCTCGCTCCTCCTGCACTTGACCTCTACTGACTCCCTTTGTACCTGCTGTCTGTTTGCCCTCTTCTTAGGATGTAAGCTCTTACGAGCAGGGTCCTCTTTCATCCTGTCTCTATACCATTTCTTCTGCTCCAGCCTCACTATAAATGCTGTGCTTGAAGTTTCTGGATTCTTGGTTTACTCGGTTTTTGTTCTATACTGTTTTACCCTATATGGTCTGCTGTTTGTACTCTGTACGACGCTGTGGAAACCTTTTGGCGCCTTATAAATAAACTATAATAATAATAATAATAAAATGTTTTTGGGAATAGTTAAAATAAAAAACAAGAACTGCTTACTTACTTTCCACCATCCACAAACACCAGATCCATCCGATGGACTAACAATTGCACACTGCGCTCACTCTCATCGTCAGGTAAATGGAACGTTCATGGGTATGGGCACTGGCACCTACTCTGCTTGTGGCAAAGAGGCCAAGCAGAAAAGAGAGAAGGGAGGATGGTGCGGGGCTGTTAGAGCAAAAAGAGACCCCAGCGGATGCAGACAACAAATAGCGGAAGAGAATTTGTTTATCTCTTGAAATGACGCCTTCTCTTCGAGCATACGTTTTCCCTTTGGGAGGAGATATCAATATATCATATGCTCTTCTTTTCCAAACCCCCCCTTCTTCTCTTACTCTTTGCATACTTTTTACATAGCACAAGTATTAAGAGAGCCATTATGATATTATTCATTAGTCAAAGATAAATTGCACGGACAGGTCATCTGCTTGGCTTTAATTATCTGCAATTTATTAATCATTGTAATCATTAGGAGCTGATTTTTGCTCTGTAGGCTGTGTCAGGATAATTTTCAGCGTATGAAGAAAATGTTCTAAACTCTTGTTGAGTGGGTCAGATTTAATGTCTAGTAATAGTCTAATTAAAAAATAGGAAATAAGAGATTTCGTTTTCAATACCAATTCCCCCCCTCCCCGTCCACAAAGGTCAAGTTTTGTGTTTGAAATGTCCCATCTACATCAACCTCCAGCTGTGTAGTCATTTTGAAGGGGTGAAGTTTTAGGTTTACGGTTTAGTTAAAAAAATAAACAGGGCTGAAGTTGTACTTCTACGTTTAATTATCTAATTAAGCGTTCACAGTGCTTTCTGAGATCCCTTATTAAGCTATAATGTGAAAACCGCCAGGAAAATAGTTCTATCAACCCAAGTAATAAGGTCAATGTGGTAATATGTCAAGAGCAATTTAGCTATCAATAACACAACATTGTAAGTTCACCGAGTATTACATCAATGTAGAGTATGCAGAAAGCAATGTTCTAGATTGTACATTTGGTTTATTAGTTGTTAGACAGGTATTGAGGAAATGTCATTTATGTCACAACCCTAATTCTTTAAGTTTGCACTAAGCAAATTCAATACTATACTGCTCATATGACAGGGCTTCCAGTGGTACTTCTGATTGGTCGATCTATTCACGCTTTTGATTTGCCGCTAGCACTAGTAATTTGATGAGCATTGCACTTATAATCTGATGGATCTTCCTGCTCTTTGTGTGATTGACCTTCCTCCTATTAAGGTGATAGACTTTTCGTCTTTTAATTTGACTTTACTTTTGCTCACGTAATAGGCTTATTCTCAGCTTGCGTGATAGACCTTCATTCAGCTCAAGTGATGAATCTTCCATTGGTTCAGGCAATATATTTTGCTTTGACTCAGTTGATAGACCTTTTGATCTTATGCTCATCATCATCATTTTTTTATATAGCGCCACTGATTCCGCAGCGCTGTACAGAGAACTCATTCACATCAGTCCCTGCCCCATTGGAGCTTACAGTCTAAATTTCCTAACATACACACACAGAGAGAGACTAGGGTCAATATTAATAGTAGCCAATTAAACTACTAGTATGTTTTTGGAGTGTGGGAGGAAACCGGAGCACCCGGAGGAAACCCACGCAAACACTGGGAGAACATACAAACTCCACACAGATAAGGCCATGCATGGTTGGGAATTGAACTCATGACCCCAGCGCTGTGAGGCAGAAATGCTAACCACTTAGCCACCGTGCTGCCCTATCTCCCAATTCTCATTCGATAGACCCTACCACAACTGTCCAAAAGAACCCCCAGCTGCACACTTGATGGATATCAATGCAATTAGGGTCCCTTCAGTTTCCACCCCTTCTTCTACCAATATTTTAGACTCTCCTCCCACTTCCCATCTGATGGACCTAGGACTTGGTAATCCCTTGTACGTCCATGTACTCCTAGGGCTAGATTTACTAAACGGCGGGTTTGAAAAAGTGGAGATGTTGCCTATGGCAACCAATCAGATTCTAGCTTTCATTTATTTAGTGCATTCTACAAAATGAAAGCTAGAATCTGATTGGTTGCTATAGGCAACATCCCCACTTTTTCAAACCCGCAGTTTAGTAAATATACCCCCTAGACTATAAATTCCTGGAATTTGCAATAACAAACACGATCTGCGTTGTGGGACTGTGGAGAAAGATGTAGACAATGGTGGCAAGACCTAACATGATCCCTCTCCAAACAGCACTAAATCGGTGCTATTTTACAGATACATTATAGCATAACATGGAAATGCAAACTAGAATTGCTGCAGAAATATTGTATTACCATCTATGAGTATCTTCTAGCTCCCTCGACTCTCTCAACATTATCTTCTGCTTTGATACATCCTCTAATCCTTTACTAGCTGTCATGAGATTTTCATTCTTCTTACCCTATTTACAGCAAGTTCCATTGTGGCCAACTCTCTGCTGTGATTAATTCTTATGAGAGCAATTTTCTTGCAAGCGTTATCATCGCAGTCCTGTTTAATTTTCTTTTCTAAATGAAATTCCCATTCATTTCAGATTGAATGAGACAGCAATCTTTTTCCTCCCAGCTCCGAGTATCACAGTGAACCTCCTGCCCTCCCAAATGACAGTAATCAAGAAATAAAAAAAAAGCCTTTCTATAGCAGGTATATCAGTACTCCACCTCCGTGCCCCTGGGTGGATAAGGAGTAATTAGGAGACCTTTCCTTGCTCCACCTCGTCTAGCTCGCTTCCACTCCACCCAGAAAAAAAAATACATGAGCAGCATGTGAAATACACACATCTCTTTCTCCTTGTTAGTCCCACCTCTGTCTTTCCTTGTTACATCTTATTTCCAGAGGTCTGTATAGTTGCCCTCTACATTTTACACACACTATTCCATATGTTCTGGTTTAACCTAGAGATGAGCGCACTCGGATTTATGAAATCCGAGCCCACCCGAACGTTGCCGATCCGAGTCGGATCCAAGACAGATCCGGGTATTGGCGCCAAATTCAAATCTGAAACTGAGGCTCTGACTTATAATCCCGTTGTCGGATCTCGCGATACTCGGATCCTAAAAATTCCCCGCTAGTCGCTGCCATCTTCACTCGGGCATTGATCAGGGTAGAGGGAGGGTGTGTTAGGTGGTCCTCTGTCCTGCTATATCTCGTGCTGTTCAGTTAAGTTCTGTGCTGTTCAGTTAAGTTCTGTGCTGTGCTGTGCTGTGCTGTGCTCAGTCCAGTGGTGCTGTGTCCTGTGCTCTGTCCTTCTGAGGTCAGTGGTGCTGCTGGGTCCTGTGCTGTTTCCTGTTCAGTCCAGTGGTGCTGTGTCCTGTGCTTTGTGCTTCTAAGGGCATAGTTATTTCCCCAATATTCCAAAGTGTTTAAAAAAATAAAAAAAAGTTATTTAAAAAAAATACAAAAAACTAATTACATTTTTTTTTAATTACAACAAAATTTGCACAACCAATCCTGCAGTATAAGCCCATTGGTACTGCAATATTACCAAGTTCACACATTCAGCAGTAAAAGTCCAGTGGTTCTGCAATATTACAAAGTTCACACATTCTGTAGTATCAGTCCAGTGGTGCTGTGTCCTGTGCTCTGTCCTGCTGACTTCAGTAGTGCTGCTGGGTCCTGCGCTGTCTCCTGTTCAGTCCAGTGGTGCTGTGTCCTGTGCTCTGTGCTTCTAAGGGCATAGTTATTTCCCCATTATTCCCAAGTTTTTAAAAAATAAAAAAAAAGTTATAAAAAAAATAAAAATAATTTTTTTTTAAAAAAAATAATTATAACCAAATTTGCAAAGCCAATCCAGCAGTATATAAGCCCATTGGTACTGCAATATTACCAAGTTCATACATTCAGCAGTAAAAGTCCAGTGGTACTGCTATTACAAAGTTCACTGATTCAGCAGTGTATAAGTTCAGTGGTACGGCTATTACAAAGTTCACTGATTCAGCAGTGTATAAGTCCAGTGGTACTGCTATTACACAGTTCCCTGATTCAGCAGTGTATAAGTCCAGTGGTACTGCTATTACAAAGTTCACTGATTCAGCAGTGTATAAGTCCAGTGGTACTGCTATTACAAAGTTCACTGATTCAGCAGTGTATAAGTCCGGTGGTACTGCTATTACAAAGTTCACTGATTCAGCAGTATAAGTCCAGTGGTACTGCTATTACAAAGTTCACTGATTCAGCAGTGTATAAGTCCAGTGGTACTGCTATTACAAAGTTCACTGATTCAGCAGTATAAGTCCAGTGGTACTGCTATTACAAAGTTCACTGATTCAGCAGTATAAGTCCAGTGCTACTCTCCTGTGCCGCATATAATTTTTAAAGGCTTTGCCGAGTGTGTGTGGCTTAGGGGTGCGCTCTCTTGTGCTACATATAATGGAAAACCAAAATTTGGAGGATAAAGTAGGGAAAGATCAAGACCCACTTCCTCCTAATGCTGAAGCTGCTGCCACTAGTCATGACATAGACGATGAAATGCCATCAACGTCGTCTGGCAAGCCCGATGCCCAATCTCCTAGTACAGGGCATGTAAAATCCAAAAAGCCCAAGTTCTCAAAAAATAGCAAAAAGAGAAACTTAAAATCATCTGAGGAGAAACGTAAAGTTGGCAATATGCCATTTACGACACGTAGTGGCAAGGAACGGCTTAGGCCCTGGCCCGTGTTCATGACTAGTGGTCCAGCTTCACCCAAGGATCTAAGCCCTCCTCCCTCCCCTACAAAAAAATTAAGAGAGTTATGCTGTCAGCAACAACAACAAAACAGCAAAGAACTCTGCCTTCTAAACAGATGACATCACAAATCACCAAGGCGAGTCCAAGGGTGTTGTTGTTTGTGAACCCTGACCTTCCCATCACTGTACGGGAAGAGGTGACTCCATCCAGCATTTGCAGCACGCCCTCTGCATATGCTGGAAGGATCACCCACAGTCCAGTTACAGATTTGGCTAATGAAGGTGTGAATGTTGTACACTGGGAGGAGGATATTGATGTAGCTGGCGCTGAGGAGGATGTTGATGATTATGATGCAGACAGATACCAAATTGCCTTTCTCAATTTCTATTTATATTCTAGATTATATAACGGCTGAAAAGTTTTCTGTTTTACTCCTAGTGGAGAGGGGATCTGATGCAGACAGATACCAAACTGCCTTTTTCCATTTCTTTGTATATTTGAATTTCTAGTTCTACAGTCTATGCAGGCTGCTTTATTTATATTCAACTACAAGTGTAGGGCGGGGGGGGGGGGGGGCATAGATAGCCACCAAAGTAACGTGGTCCATTTAATTTCACTTTCTAGCTCTACAGTCTGTGCAGCCTGCTTTTTTTTATCTTCAAAGTATTTATATTTACAAGCCTTGCAATCTAAATTAACTAGAGGTAGTGACGTGGTAGAACTCCAAAAGGCAGTTTGGAAGCCCCTGTACAAACTGGCTCTATTTTTTAACTCCGTTGTCCCCCCTCCAGTGTGTACTCGGAAAGAGTTTTTAGTGCAGCGGGGAACCTGGTCAGTGAGCGGCGAAGGAGGTTGCTTCCTCACAACGTTGAAAAAATGATGTTTATAAAAATGAATAATCAATTCCTCAATGAAGTACAGCACTGCCCTCCAGACAGTACAGAGGGACTGTGGTTGTGGAGTCCAGCGGGGACGAATTGATAATGTGTGAGGAGGAGGAAGTACACACTGTAGGGGGAGAGGAATCAGAGGTTGAGGATGAGGACGACATCTTTCCTCAGTAGAGCCTGTTTAGTTTGTACAGGGAGAGATGAATTGTTTTATTGGTGTGGGGGCCCAAACAAACCAATCATTTCAGCCACAGTTGTTTGGTAGGCCCTGTCGCTGAAATTATTGGTTTGTTAAAGTGTGCATGTCCTATTTCAACAACAACATAAGGGTGGGTGGGAGGGCCCAAGGACAATTCCATCTTGCAACTTTTTTTTGGGCATTATGTGACCATTCAACAGTCGTTTGGCATGTTCAAAAAGTAAAAGAAAATGCCAACAAATTCAATAAATTAAATCAAAAGTTAAATGCCCTGTCATTATTTAAAACAAGAGGTTTTGACGTGCTAGAATTAGTGTAGTGTTAAGATGTTATAAACACTACACTTGGAAATTGGAGGAGGTATTGTGGCCCCGGTATCAAATTGGGTACCGGGGCCACCCCACTACGCAGTCCAGATACTTGATTGGTGGAATTCAGACCAGTTGAGGGTGTATTTATTTTATTGTGGCCCCGGTATCAAATTGGGTACCGGGGCCACCCCACTACGCAGTCCAGATACTTGTTTGGTGGAATTCAGACCAGTTGAGGGTTTTATTATTATATTGTGGGGACCACTCTATACCACACTACCACTCTATACCACTCTATTTAATACTTTAATTCTATTTAATACTTTTATTCTATTACTAATTCCCATAAAGAGGAACTGCCGCTTCTATTTAATACTTTAATTCTATTAGTAGTTACAATAAAGAGGAACAAAATAAACCAATTTTACCAAAAGTATAATATGACTTACAAACACTACACTTGAAAGATGGTGCCTTTAAATGAAAAAGTCAGTCTTCATTGCACGACTATGTGCAACAGGGACAGTTTTTTGGTTTACAAAGTCAACCAATAACACTTCGACCCTGTCTGTCTTTAACATACTTGATGGGATCTCAATGACGAATGGTCTGTACCATGTTTGGAGGAGGTATTGTGGCCCTGGTAACAAATTGGGTACCGGGGCCACTCCACTATGCAGTCCAGATAGAGGTGTATCAGATATTAAACAACGTTGACTGTTGCTGCAAAAATTTCAAATAATATTGTGGGGAACACTACACTACGCAGTCCATAAACTTTTTGGGTGGAATTCAGACCTGTGTAGGGTTTTTTAATAATATTGTGGTGACCCACTCCTCTACGCAGTCCAGGTACATTATTCGGTGCGATTCATACCAGTTGATGGTTTTCTTATTATATATATTGTGGTGACCCACTCCTCTACGCAGTCCAGGTACATTATTGGTGTGAATCATACAAGTTCAGGGTTTTTAATTTATATCGTGGTGACCCACTCCTCTACGCAGTCCAGGTACATGTTTTGGTGCGATTAAGACCAGTTGATGGTTTTCTTATTATATTGTGGGGACCACTCCACTACACAGTCCAGAAAGATAGCTCTTTGCATTGTTTTGGACTAATAACTATATTGTGAGGTGTTCAGAATACACGGTAAATTAGTGGAAATGCTTGTTATTGAATGTTATTGAGGTCAATAATAGCGTAGGAGTGAAAATAAGCCCAAAAACTTGATTTTTAAACTTTTTATGCTTTTTTCAAAAAAAATCCGAATCCAAAACCTTAAATCCGAACCAAAACCTTTCGGCAGGTGTTTTGCGAAACAAATCCGAACCCAAAACATTGAGAAAATCCGGATCCAAAACACAAAACACGAGACCTCAAAAGTCGCTGGTGCACATCCCTAGTTTAACCAAATCTATCCTGCAAGAGCTTGCTGAATACTTGTAATAATAGTTGCACTGTAAGACCGTGTGCACGTGGCTGTGTTTATAACTTTCTCTCCTCCATTCTGGTTTTTGACCGGAAGAGAGACGAAAATGAACACCGGTGCTTTACAGAAGCAGATAACTGGGCAGGAATGGAGAAAATTATAAAATGCTCTATATTCCCTATTCCTATTCATTCATAACCTTTGTAAAGCTCCTCTGTGCCCCTGTTGATGTGTCAGCGATCCCTCTGTTGATATCCGTCTGCCCTCCATTCTCCTGCCAAAAACCAGGCATGTCAGAGTCTATTAATCATACTTGCCAACACTCCCTGGAGTGTAGGCCAATCTCCTGCATCCTGCCTAGTGAATGGGGCAGGAGGTTCACTTCCATGCCAGGCTTTGCTGTGAATTGCGTAATCTTTGCCGCACCCCCGTGGTGAAATGACACCATTGCAAAGTGGGGCGGGTTCAAAATTACGTGATTCGCTCCATCCTGTCCCCTTCCGCACTCACACCCCACCTCCCCTCTGGGAACTCTCAGGCGGTAGAGGTAAAAAGTCGGAAAGTATGCTATTAATCTGGTAGTGTCGTGATACCTGTTCTGATAACACAGTAGCATTAACAGAAGTACTGAACTTTTCAGTAGGATCTTTTTAAGTTATTAAGCATATATCCCCACCCCCAGATAATAAATATTATTTTTGGGGGGAGAGGGAACGGTAGATATAATATAACTGATATGGCTCACAAAGTGTAGGGACGAGTTTCCATCTCAGGGAGCAGTGATGACAGATAGGTTGTTGTATGTATTATATGTAAGCCCCCACGCATACTGGTAAGCCCCCACGTATGTGGGTAAGCCCCCACACATGCTGGAAAGTCCCCATACATGTGGGTAAGCCCCCACGCATGATGGAAAGCCCCCACACATGCGGGTAAGCCCCCACAGATGCAGGTAAGCTCCCACTCATGCTGGTAAGCTCCCACTCATGCTGGTAAGCCCCCACACATGTGGGTAAGCCCCCACACATGCGGGTAAGCCCCCACACATGCTGGTAAGCTCCCATGAATGCTGGTAAGCTTCCACACATGTGAATAAGCCCCCACACATGTGAATAAGCCCCCATACATGCTGGTAAGCTTCCACACATGCTGGTAAGCCCCACACATTCGGGTAAGCCCACACACATTCGGGTAAGCCCCCACGCATGCTGGTAAGCCCTCACACATGCTGGTAAGGCCCCATGCATGCTGGTAAGCCCTCACACATGTGGGTAAGCCCTCACACATGCTGGTAAGGCCCCATGCATGCTGGTAAGCCCTCACACATGTGGGTAAGCCCCCACACATGCCGGTAAGCCCCCACACATGCAGGTAAGCCCCCACACATTCGAGTAAGCCCCCACACATGCTGGTAAGCTCCCACACATGCTGCGAAGCCCCCACGCATGCTGGTAAGGCCCCACGCATGCTGGCAAGCCCTTACAGATGCTGGTAAGACCCACACATGCGGGTAAGTCCCCACACATGCGGGTAGGCCCCCACACATGAGGGTAAGCCCTCACACATGCTGGTAAGCCCCCACGCATGCGGCTAAGCCCCCACACATGCGGGTAAGCCCGCACACATGCTGGCAAACCCCCACACGCATGCTGGTAAGCCCCCACACATGCGGGTAAGCCCTCACACATGCTGGTAAGCTCCCATGAATGCTGGTAAGCCCCCACACATGTGGGTAAGCCCCCACACATGCCGGTAAGCCCCCACACATGCCGGTAAGCCCCCACACATGCAGGTAAGCCCCCACACATTCGAGTAAGCCCCCACACATGCTGGTAAGCTCCCGCACATGCTGCGAAGCCCCCACGCATGCTGGTAAGGCCCCACGCATGCTGGTAAGCCCTTACAGATGCTGGTAAGACCCACACATGAGGGTAAGTCTCCACACATGCGGGTAGGCCCCCACACATGCAGGTAAGCCCCACACATACTGGTAAGCCCCCACACATGCAGGTAAGCTCTCATACATGTGGATAGGCTTCCACACATGCGGGTAAGCTCTCATACATGCTCAGTGAAGCAGAACTGGGCAGTAGAACGATAAGTAATACTTATTTCTTTGGATAATTTTTACTGTGGCAGCTGAGTAATCGCTGCCATGGTGATAAAATAATGGTAAATTGCAGTGATAAGCATTAGTTTCATAAATAGTCCTTTAATCAGCACTAATTATTTTACTGTAATGTCACCATGCCCACTCATATTAACACACACTGCAGGCAAATCTTGTAAAAAATTAACGACTTGTCCCTCAGAATTCAAAATCTAAGTGAATTTATACAACGTTCCATTTCCATTAAAAAAAAACGCACTTGCAACCCCTTAAATGGGGGATCGTCTACACAAATAGAAGCATTTGAAAGGACAGTCTTTTTCATGCGGTCTCATTATTCAATCCCTTGAGGCAAGATTATATTAGCTGTGATAGGCTGGGCAAAACACACTTGATGATGTGTAAATAAATAACATCTGGTTTATTAAACACGTTCAGTTACTGCCAAAAATGTATTGCACACTTTTTTTCCCGAGGAAGAAATCAAACAGTTTCTCATCCTTCTAAATTACATTGAATATTGCAGAGCCCGGGCAGTACTCTTAAAGCGTCCGTCACCTACAGACAGCGGAGGAAGCCAATTTGTGATCTGAATCAATATACAAGTAAAGTTCCAGGCTGTAGTAACAGCAGTATGCAATCTAATATACTAAAAGCAAATTGCAGCGCTAAAAACCTAGCCGGTTAATGATCGCTATATAAAAACCGTAAGACGTGGTCACGAATCGCCATACAAAAATATATTTAATGATAACATGTACATCATATTATAAAACATAATAAAAACAGAAATACCACATGTAAATAACCAGCTCAATATTATGATTGGTAATTACATAAATATAACGATAAGTATACCCACCCTCATGGAATGTGTCACAGTGCACTGTGATCAGAAAGTATGTAAAACATCTCTTAGCGCTAGTAAGCGCAATTAATATATAACAGCTGTTCAATATGTGAAACTTCCCTTTACAATGCAGCGCCACTTTAAATTTAAGCGCTGAAGAGGCTGAACACGCCGGAGATGAAGAATCCGGAGATTCATACATTTACCCCCCGATCTTGTTCCACAAATATCCTAAATAGTGGTATATCAGCCGTATCCAAGTCTGTGGCCATAAATCATTAACTTAAGATCAATCTGTTCCTCTTGATGTAATATATACATCGATATATGGAAGGATGCACTGCCATTTCCATTCTGTGTGACTTGTGAACCTAGAGGACCGGGTATCTAGTGAGCTTTGGTTCCAATCCCGGTGTCCGTACAACTTTGGTGGCAAGCAATGTGGTACCAACGTTTGAGTAGAGCGCAGGGACTCATATCCAGATACGGCCAGGCTGTGTGTGACCTGTGAACCTAGAGGACTGGGTATCTAGTGAGCTTTGGTTCCAATCCCGATGTCGTCACAGTCAGGGCGGACAATGAGCAAGGGAGATAACAAAGCCAAGGGGTCGAGATGGCCAGCAGAATTAAAATAAAAACCTAGAGCTCCCTTCTTCAACGTGCTTTGTTCTAAAGACTTTATCAAGAAGTTGATGAACTTCTTGATAAAGTCTTTGGAACAAAACGCGTCGAGGAAGGGAGCTTTCTGTTGGACCTCCATACCTAATAGGATCATCCTGGCCAGGAGTTTAACATCTTGGAGGAGCACAAATAAGCTCTAGGTTTATATTTTAATTCTGCTGGCCATCTCGACCCCTTGGCTTTGTTATCTCCTTTGCTCATTGCCCACCCCGACTGTGAGGACACCGGGATTGGATCCCTATTGCTTGCCACCAAAATTGTGCGGACTCCGGGATTGGAACCAAAGCTCACGAGATACCCGATCCTCTAGGTTCACAAGTTACACATAATGAAAATGGTAGTGCATCCTTCCATATATCGATGTGTATATTACATCAAGAGGAACAGATTGATCTTAAGTTAATGATTTATGGCCACAGACTTGGATACGGCTGATATATTTGCGGAACAAGATCGGATCTTTTTCATAATTTAATGGGTGACATACTAAAACTTTTTACATATTTTTTTTAGGGATGTGCACCGGCGACTTTTGAGGTCTCGTGTTTTGTGTTTTGGATCCGGATTTTCGTTATTTTTGAGGTTCGGATTTGTCTCGCAAAACACTTGACGAAAGGTCTCGGTTCGGATTTAAGGTATTGGATTCGGATTTTTTTTGAAAAAAACATAAAAAGTTTAAAAATCAAGTTTTTGGGCTTATTTTCACTCCTAGGCTATTATTAACCTCAATAACATTCAATAACAAGCATTTCCACTAATTTACAGTGTATTCTGAACACCTCACAATATAGTTATTAGTCCAAAACGTTGCAACAAGGTATCTTTCTGGACTGCGTAGAGGAGTGGGTCACCACAATATATATTAAAAACCCTGAACTTTTATGATTCGCACCAATAATTGTACCTGGACTGCGTAGAGGAGTGGGTCACCACAATATATTAAAAACCCTGAACTTTTATGAATCGCACCAATAAATGTACCTGGACTGCGTAGAGGAGTGGGTCACCACAATATATATAATAAGAAAACCATCAACTGGTTTGATTCGCACCAATAAATGTACCTGGACTGCGTAGAGGAGTGGGTCACCACAATATATTAAAAACCCTGAACTTTTATGAATCGCACCAATAAATGTACCTGGACTGCGTAGAGGAGTGGGTCACCACAATATATATAATAAGAAAACCATCAACTTGTTTGATTCGCACCAATAAATGTACCTGGACTGCGTAGAGGAGTGGGTCACCACAATATCTTAAAAACCCTGAACTTTTATGAATCGCACCAATAAATGTACCTGGACTGCGTAGAGGAGTGGGTCACCACAATATATATAATAAGAAAACCATCAACTTGTTTGATTCGCACCAATAAATGTACCTGGACTGCGTAGAGGAGTGGGTCACCACAATATATTAAAAACCCTGAACTTTTATGAATCGCACCAATAAATGTACCTGGACTGCGTAGAGGAGTGGGTCACCACAATATATATAATAAGAAAACCATCAACTGGTTTGATTCGCACCAATAAATGTACCTGGACTGCGTAGAGGAGTGGGTCACCACAATATATTAAAAACCCTGAACTTTTATGAATCGCACCAATAAATGTACCTGGACTGCGTAGAGGAGTGGGTCACCACAATATATATAATAAGAAAACCATCAACTTGTTTGATTCGCACCAATAAATGTACCTGGACTGCGTAGAGGAGTGGGTCACCACAATATCTTAAAAACCCTGAACTTTTATGAATCGCACCAATAAATGTACCTGGACTGCGTAGAGGAGTGGGTCACCACAATATATATAATAAGAAAACCATCAACTTGTTTGATTCGCACCAATAAATGTACCTGGACTGCGTAGAGGAGTGGGTCACCACAATATATATAATAAGAAAACCATCAACTTGTTTGATTCGCACCAATAAATGTACCTGGACTGCGTAGAGGAGTGGGCACTGGGCACCACAATAAAATATATAAAAAACCTTCAACAGGTCTGCATTACACTACACATACGGCTGCTCCTCCATCCTCTCCATCATATACATGTTGGAGTTTTAGCATGTGACAACCTCTTGTTTTTGATAATGTCAGTGCATTTTGAATATTTTTCAATTTGCCCCACACCACTGAATGTACTTTATCTATGATACGCATCTATCTATCTTGACTGCGTAGTGTGGTGGCCCCGGTACACAATTTGGTACCGGGGCCACAATAAAATAAATACACCCTCCACGTGTCAGAATTCCACCAAACAAGTATCTGGACTGCGTAGTGGGGTGGCCCCGGTACCCAACTTGATACCGGGGCCACAATAAAATAAATACACCCTCCACGTGTCAGAATTCCACCAAACAAGTATCTGGACTGCGTAGTGGGGTGGCCCCGGTACCCAACTTGATACCGGGGCCACAATAAAATAAATACACCCTCCACGTGTCAGAATTCCACCAAACAAGTATCTGGACTGCGTAGTGGGGTGGCCCCGGTACCCAACTTGATACCGGGGCCACAATAAAATAAATACACCCTCCACGTGTCAGAATTCCACCAAACAAGTATCTGGACTGCGTAGTGGGGTGGCCCCGGTACCCAACTTGATACCGGGGCCACAATAAAATAAATACACCCTCCACGTGTCAGAATTCCACCAAACAAGTATCTGGACTGCGTAGTGGGGTGGCCCCGGTACCCAACTTGATACCGGGGCCACAATAAAATAAATACACCCTCCACGTGTCAGAATTCCACCAAACAAGTATCTGGACTGCGTAGTGGGGTGGCCCCGGTACCCAACTTGATACCGGGGCCACAATACCTCCTCCAAACATGCTACAGACAATTCGTCATTGAGATCCCATTAAGTATGTTAAAGACAGACAGGGTCCAAGTGTTATTAGTTGACTTTGTAAAGAAAAAAACTGTCCCTGTTGCACATAGTCGTGCAATGAAGACTTACTTTTTCATTTAAAGGCACGATCTTTCAAGTGTAGTGTTTGTAAGTCTAAGTCATATTATACTTTTGGTAAAATTGGTTTTTTTGGTTCCTCTTTATGGTAATTAATTAGTAATAGAATTAAAGTAGGAAATAGAATTAAATAGAATTAAAGTAGGAAATAGAGTGGTATAGAGTTGTAGTGTGGTATAGATAGAGTGGTCCACACAATATAATAATAAAACCCTCAACTGGTCTGAATTCCACCAAACAAGTATCTTGACTGCGTAGTGTGGTGGCCCCGGTACACAATTTGGTACCGAGGCCACAATATAATTAAAAAACCCTCCACGTGTCGGAATTCCACCAAACAAGTATCTGGACTGCATAGTGGGGTGGCCCCGGTACCCAATTTGATACCGGGGCCACAATACCTCCTCAAAACATGCTCCAGACAATTCGTCATTGACAGACCCCAGACAGACAGGGTCGTAGTGTTATTGTTTGACTTTGTAAACCCAAAAAAATGTCCCTGTTGCACTTGCACATAGTCGTGCAATCAAGACTGACTTTTTCATTTAAAGGCACGATCTTTCAAGTGTAGTGTTTGTAAGTCTAAGTCATATTATACTTTTGGTAAAATTGGTTTTTTTGGTTCCTCTTTATGGTAATTAATTAGTAATAGAATTAAAGTAGGAAATAGAATTAAATAGAATTAAAGTAGGAAATAGAGTGGTATAGAGTTGTAGTGTGGTATAGATAGAGTGGTCCACACAATATAATAATAAAACCCTCAACTGGTCTGAATTCCACCAAACAAGTATCTTGACTGCGTAGTGTGGTGGCCCCGGTACACAATTTGGTACCGAGGCCACAATATAATTAAAAAACCCTCCACGTGTCGGAATTCCACCAAACAAGTATCTGGACTGCATAGTGGGGTGGCCCCGGTACCCAATTTGATACCGGGGCCACAATACCTCCTCAAAACATGCTCCAGACAATTCGTCATTGACAGACCCCAGACAGACAGGGTCGTAGTGTTACTGTTTGACTTTGTAAACCCAAAAAAATGTCCCTGTTGCACTTGCACATAGTCGTGCAATCAAGACTGACTTTTTCATTTAAAGGCACGATCTTTCAAGTGTCAGAAAGAGAGAGAAGACACAGGAGAGGAGAGTTGTAGCTGGGGACCTGGGGTGGAAGCTCCCAGGCTCCCCCAGCATTGCCTGGAAGTCTGAGCGTGGTGACTGAGCCAGGGCAAGGAATGTGTGCCCTGGATGAGGGGGAGAACTCCATGCCACTATAGTGAACCCAAGAGAGAGGGGGACACTGCACATGGAAGAGGCCCTGGAGTGAGGGCTGCTACAAGAGGCATGGTAGCTGTAGTGTCAGATCCTGAGGCTGAGAGTACACAGAGTGACGTGTCAGAGCACAGGAGACATTATCCCCGCAGAGGAGGGATGAGCTGCAGTTGAGAGGTCTGCTGTTGAAATAGGACATGCACACTTTAACAAACCAATCATTTCAGCGACAGGGCCTACCAAACAACTTTGACTGAAATGATTGGTTTGTTTGGGCCCCCACACCAAAAAAGCTATTCATCTCTCCCTGTACAGACTAAACAGGCTCTACTGAGGCAAGATGTCGTCCTCATCCTCAACCTCTGATTCCTCTCCCCCTACAGTGTCTACTTCCTCCTCATCACACATTATCAATTCGTCCCCGCTGGACTCCACAACCACAGGTCCCTCTGTAGTATCTGGAGGGCAGTGCTGTACTTCATTGAGGAATTGATTATTCATTTTTATAAACATCATTTTTTCAACGTTGTGAGGAAGCAACCTCCTTCGCCGCTCACTGACCAGGTTCCCCGCTGCACTAAAAACTCTTTCCGAGTACACACTGGAGGGGGGGACAACTCAGGTAAAATAGAGCCAGTTTGTACAGGGGCTTCCAAACTGCCTTTTTTTCCTGCCAGTAACAATATGGACTGTCTGACATGTCTACTTGGATGGTGTCAGCAAAGTAATCATCCACAATTTTTTCTATTGTGACAGCATCCAATGCAGCGAGAGTAGACATGTCTGCAATGGTTGGCAGGTCCTTCAGTCCGGACCAGATGTTATCAGCATCCCCGCCAGTGCCTCTTTTGGGAAAACTGAGCTTTTTCCTCGCAGCCATAGATGTGGAAGAAAATGAGGGTGGAGCTGTTGGCATGTCACGGTCCTCTTCAGAGGACAATCTCCTGACCAGCAGGTCTTTGCACCGCTGTAGATTTGTGTCCGCCGGAAACAGAGACACAACATACGCTTTAAACCGAGGATCGAGCACGGTGGCCAGAATGTATTCCTCTGACTTTAAAAGAGTGACCACCCTCGGATCCTGGCAAAGCGTACGAAGGGCTACATCCACAAGAGCTACATGCTTGCTGTAATCGCAATGGCTTACCAGCTCCTCCCTCACTTTCTCCAGCTGCTTCTGCAACAGCCTGATCAGGGGAATGACCTGACTCAAGCTGGCAGTGTCGGAACTGACTTCTCGTGTGGCAAGTTCAAATGGCTGCAGAACCTTGCACAACACGGAAATCAGTCTCCACTGCGCTTGACTCAGGCGCATCCCCACTCCTTTGCCTATGTCGTAGGTGGCTGTGTAGGCCTGAATGGCCTTTTGCTGCTCCTCCATCCTCTGCAGCATATAGAGGGTGGAGTTCCAGCGCGTCACAACCTCTTGTTTGAGGTGATGGCAGGGCAGGTTCAAGCTTTTCTGATGTGCCTCTAGTCTGCGGTAGGCACTGGCTGAATGCCGAAAGTGTCCAGCAATTTTGCGGGCCACCGCAAGCATCTCCTGCACACCCCTGTCACTCTTGAGGTAATGCTGCACCACCAAATTAATGGTGTGGGCAAAACATGGGACGTGCTGGAAATTGCCCATATTTAATGCCCGCACAATGTTACTGGCATTGTCTGACACCACAAATCCCCATGAGAGTCTAAGTGGGGTAAGCCACTGGGAGATAATTTCCCTCATTTTCTCTAATATGTTGGCAGCGTTGTGCCTCTTATTAAAGCCTGTAATGCACAATGTTGCCTGCCTTTGCATGAGCAGCCATTTTGTAGATGCTGCTACTGATGCAGCTGTTGCTGTTGCTGCGGAAGGGGATGCATCTACCCAGTGGGCTGTCACAGTCATATAGTCCTTCGTTTGCCCAGAACCACTTGTCCACATGTCCGTGGTTAAGTGGACAGTGGGTACAACCGCATTTTTAAGAGCACTGAGGACACTTGATCGTACTTCTCTGTACATTTTTGGTATCGCCTGCCTAGTGAAGTGGAATCTCGAGGGGATTTGGTACCGGGGACACAATACCTCCATCAACCCTCTAAATCCCACTCCACTGATGGCGGACACCGGGCGCACGTCTAACACCAACATTGCAGTTACAGCCGCAGTTATACGCTTTGCAATAGGGTGACTACTATCGTATTTGGTGGTCATGGCAAACGACTGTTGGACGGTCAATTGTTTGGTGAAAGACTTAGCGGTCTTACGACTTCCCCTCTGGGAAGATGACCGACTAACAGCAGCAACAGCAGCAGTGGCAGTAGTAGGCGTACCGCTGCAGGATTCCTCGGATGAATCCCGTATTGAGGAGGACTCAGTCTGGCTGGTGACTTGGGCTGCAGGACTGAATCTGATGGAGATTGTGGAGGAAGTTGACGAGGAGGGTGTTGCTGGTGTGTATCCAACTGGACCACGGGATTTAGGTGTCCCTGTACCGATGAGGGTCCTAGCCCCAGTTCCTGAACTAACCACTGAACTATGAAGGTTATTCAGGTGACGTATAAGGGAGGATGTTCCTAGGTGGGCAAGATCCTTACCCCTGCTTATTTGAGCTTTACATAAGCTACATATTGCCATACATTGGTTGTCTGGATTTGGATAAAAATAACTCCAGACCGAAGAGGTGCATTTTTTGGTCTTCTGACCAGGCATGACGATGGGCTTTTTCATCCCATGGACATCAGCTGTTTCCCCCCCTGGTGCCTCATTTACAATAACCACATCACCATCCTCATCATCAAGTTCCTCCACAGCGCCAGCTACATCATCAATAGCCTCCTCCCGAGCCACCTCTTCCCGTACAGTGATGGGAAGGTCAGGCTTGACAACCACCAACACGCTTGGACTCGCCTTGGGGATTTGTGATAATTTCTCTTTAGAAGGCAGAGTTGTTTGCTGTTTTGTTGCTGACAGCATAACTCTCTTCAATTTTTTGTAGGGGGGGGGAGGAGGAGGAGGGCTAAGATCCGTGGGTGAAGCTGAACCACTAGTCATGAACACGGGCCAGGGCCTAAGCCGTTCCTTGCCACTCCGTGTCGTAAATGGCATATTGGCAACTTTACGTTTCTCCTCAGATGATTTTAAGTTTCTCTTTTTGCTACTTTTTCTTAACTTGGGCTTTTTGGATTTTACATGCCCGGTACTACGAGATTGGGCATCGGGCTTGGAAGACGACGTTGATGGCATTTCATCGTCTATGTCATGACTAGTGGCAGCAGCTTCAGCATTAGGAGGAAGTGGGTCTTGATCTTTCCCTACTTTATCCTCCAAATTTTTGGTCTCCATTATATGTAGCACAAGATACTGCAGAATGTGTGAACTTGGTAATATTGCAGTACCAATGGACTTATAATGCTGGATTGGTTTTGCAAATTTGGTTATAATTATTATATATATTTTTTTTTTTTTAAATTTTTTATTTTTTTTTACTTTTTTTTTATTTTTTACAAACTTGGGAATAATGGGGAAATAACTATGCCCTTAGAAGCACAGAGCACAGGACACAGCACCACTGGACTGAACAGGACACGGCACAGGACCCAGCAGCACTACGGAACTCAGCAGGACAGAGCACAGGACACAGCACCACTGGACTGATACTGCAGAATGTGTAAACTTTGTAATATTGCAGTACCACTGGACTTTTACTGCTGAATGTGTGAACTTGGTAATATTGCAGTACCAATGGACTTATAATGCTGGATTGGTTTTGCAAATTTGGTTATAATTATTATATATATTTTTTTTTTTTTTAATTTTTTATTTTTTTTTACTTTTTTTTTATTTTTTACAAACTTGGGAATAATGGGGAAATAACTATGCCCTTAGAAGCACAGAGCACAGGACACAGCACCACTGGACTGAACAGGACACGGCACAGGACCCAGCAGCACTACGGAACTCAGCAGGACAGAGCACAGGACACAGCACCACTGGACTGATACTGCAGAATGTGTAAACTTTGTAATATTGCAGTACCACTGGACTTTTACTGCTGAATGTGTGAACTTGGTAATATTGCAGTACCAATGGACTTATAATGCTGGATTGGTTTTGCAAATTTGGTTATAATTATTATATATTTTTTTTTTTTTTTAATTTTTTTATTTTTTTTTACTTTTTTTTTATTTTTTACAAACTTGGGAATAATGGGGAAATAACTATGCCCTTAGAAGCACAGAGCACAGGACACAGCACCACTGGACTGAACAGGACACGGCACAGGACCCAGCAGCACTACGGAACTCAGCAGGACAGAGCACAGGACACAGCACCACTGGACTGATACTGCAGAATGTGTAAACTTTGTAATATTGCAGTACCACTGGACTTTTACTGCTGAATGTGTGAACTTGGTAATATTGCAGTACCAATGGGCTTATACTGCAGGATTGGTTGTGAAAATTTTGTGGTAATTAAAAAATATTAAAGTAGTTTTTGGTATTTTATAAAAAAAACTTTTTTTTATTTTTTTAAACACAGGGGAATATTGGGGAAATAACTATGCCCTTAGAAGCACAGAGCACAGGACACAGCACCACTGGACTGAACAGGACACAGCACAGGACCCAGCAGCACCACTGACCTCAGAAGGACAGAGCACAGCACACAGCACCACTGGACTGATACTGCAGAACACAGCACAGCACAGCACAGCACAGCACTAAACAGCACAGCACTAAACAGCACAGAACTAAACAGCACAGAACTAAACAGCACAGAGGACCACCTAACACACCCTCCCTCTACCCTGATCAATGCCCGAGTGAAGATGGCGGCGACTAGCGGGGAATTTATAGGATCCGAGTATCGCGAGATCCGACAACGGGATTATGAGTCAGAGCCTCAGTTTCACTTTTGAATTTGGCGCCAATACCCGGATCTGTCTCGGATCCGACTCGGATCCGCAACGTTCGGGTGGGCTCGGATTTCAGAAATCCGAGCGCGCTCATCCCTAATTTTTTTTATAGTTTTTTAAATTGGCCAATCTTTTTTCACATATTGAACAGTTGTTATATATTAATTGAGCTTACTAGCGCTAAGAGCTGGTTTATATATGAATATGTTTAACATACTTTCCGATCACAGTGCACTGTGACACATTCCATGAGGGTGGGTATACTTATTGTTATATTTATGTAATTACCAATCATAATATTGAGCTGGTTATTTACATGTGGAATTTCTGTTTGTAATTATTTTTTATAATATGAAGCACATGTTATCATTAAATATATTTTTGTATGGTGATTCGTGACCACGTCTTACGGTTTTTATATAGCGGTCATTAGCCGGCTAGGTTTTTAGCTCTGCAATTAGTTTTTAGTATATTAGATTGTCTATAGGTGGTTTGCAGCCAGCTTGGTTATTGCAGCTACTTGACCATTTGGCTATATAGTGTTTGCATTCATTATTTTTAGGTGACTTATTAAAGGTTCAATTTTTTCTGTAGAACAGCAGTATGCAAGCTGTTGGCATGCAGCCTTTTCATCAAACATGAAGTCAGGATCGCATTGTGACTGGAGAGTTGGAAATAGGGAGACTAGTGATGGCAGATAATTATGCTGTGAAATACAGAATATTTTTATGCTTAATACTAGACATGCTGGAACCAACAGTGGATCGTTTCTTGAACCGGTTGGATAAATACATATACAGAATTTCTCGCATCTTTCATCGATTTAAAAAAACTAGAACATTGAACAGATTCTACAGTTCTCAACCATAACCTCAAGCCAGCTCACACATGTGAGGACTGGTTCGCACATGAACACTTTCAAGCTTAAATTGATTTAAAAAAAAAATGTTTTTTGGTGAACGGCGTACATTGAACGCAAAATAGTGTTTACAGTTTGCACTAAAACAAAGTTAAAATAATTTTCACTTTTTAGAAAATATTATTTAAAGTGTTTAAAACAAAACATATTTGAAAACACAAATTTTAACGTCAGCAGCGAACTCGAACCTCAACCGCAAGCTTCAAACTTTAAATGCCAACGTTGAATGGCGAGCTGTGAATGGCGATGTGAGCCGCAACGTTCAAACTGCAAGTTCGAAATTAGGTCTATAGATGATTGTATAACAAACATGTTTGAGGCCTTCAAACCAGTGAAATTCCATCAAGTTTCGACTGGTTCAACATTTTCAGCAAAAAATAATATAATTGAGTTTTCTAGTGATATTCATATGATTGTATTATGATCAGGTCCATGGGTGTTTTATATTGGGTAGGCAAAGCTATGTCTACAGTATGTTCAACACACATAACTGTCAATAGTCAGAAAGGGGAGGGTCTTGAGTGTCTACGGGTGTGGTCTCACCTACTGAGGGGATAAATTGAGCACACTGTTGTGGAATGTTGGGAAGTACAGTGTACAAACACAACATGAATAAAGTAACCTACTCAACAGCAAAATGCCCCTGGATATAGTTTTCAAATGTTGGCAAGAATGAGGTGTCATGAAACAGATGGGAGGTTAGCATAACCCGTAGTCTCCTCAAAGAAAGGCTAGTTCTGGCAACAGAGACCCCAGAACTTTATTTCCCTAAAAACCAGGAGAGGCCCATTTGGTTCAACTAAAATCTTTAAGTGACCATGATAATTTGCACATTATTCAAATTCCTGATACTTCCAAACTAACTTGATGTGGGGAAAAGTTGTTAGGGTGTGTAGCCAGCTTAACTCTGACCCTGGTCTGTCCCTAACTTACATTCCTACACAGTTAATAAGGTTGAAAATAGACAGATATTCATCAAATTCACCCTTTCATCCTCAGTTTTGCCTTATTGTCACTCTGTTCTTCCTTTGTCAGCTTCTACTGAGCAGAGTAAACTTGGGGTCCGTGATCTCTAGCAAAGCCCAACATCTCCATGCAGAGGTCCGTGGCAAACACATGATAATCATTTGGACTCTGTGCCTCAGTTGAACGAATGCCAATTGATAGTGGCAAAGCAAGACCACTTCTACTGCCATGACAATTTGGCACACTAGAGGAAGCGTGGGGTCAATTTTATGACTGGACCCATCTTCAGGTTGCAGAGGTGTGCCAATGTCAAATTTATGGGTTCCCTAGCAAGGCATGATGATTGACATGATAGTTTGTCCAGGGTATAGGGCTCAATTTTGCTTCAAACAATGCAAGAAAGGGGTTTGTGCTGGCCATAACACTGCGATAAACCTGTTGGCAGTAAGTTTGTCCGGCATTAGCCGGTGAAGGCTTCCCGATGTCTCTACATGATATTTAACAAGTATCGTAGCGGTACAAGTACATCTCAGGTGGGTGACAACAAAACAAAGGCATTAAAATGCTTTATATTCAATACATTTTTCAATCCATTGAGGTTTGAAAATATTGTTTTCATTTTTCAAACAAATCTATTTTTAAACTATATTTAAATCCTCTGACTAATCATCCTTACAATATATCGTACACCATTCATCTTAACCTTGTGCCCCCAATTTGTCACTATAGACACTACATTCTAAATCAGTGATGGCTAACCTGTGACACTCCAGGTGTTGTGAAACTACAAGTCCCAGCATGCTCTACCAGCTATCAGCTAGTTATCTACTGGAAAAGCATGCTGGGGCTTGTAGTTTCACAACACCTGGAGTGTCACAGGTTAGCCATCACTGTTCTAAATCCAAGGTCCATTTCCAATCAGTACCACTCACAAAGGATAATAGTAGAGATGTTCACTTACCCCCGTGTTATGGTTTTGGTTCTGGATCTGGATTAACTTTGTGTTTTGGTTTTGGCAAAACCGCCCTCGCGGATTTTGGTTTTGGTTTTGGATCACAATTTTTTTCTAAAATACCTAATTTTTTTTGCTAAAATCACATAATTTGGCTCTATTTCCCCCCCTACATTATTATTATTAACATCAATAACATTAATTTCCAATCATTTCCACTCAATTTTTGTCAAGTGACAAGAGCACTGCTACGCCTCCTGTTTCTGTATGAGCAATGGCACTGAGCAATGTCAATGGAGACTGGAGAGTGACAAGAACACTGCTACCCCTGTTTCTGTGTGAGCAATGTCACTGAGCAATGTCACTGGAGACTGGAGAGTGACAAGAACACTGCTATCCCTGTTTCTCTGTGAGCAATGGCACTGAGCAATGTCACTGGAGACTGGAGAGTGACAAGAACACTGCTACCCCTATTTCTGTGTGAGCAATGTCACTGAGCAATGTCACTGGAGACTGGAGAGTGACAAGAACACTGCTACCCCTGTTTCTGTGTGAGCAATAGCACTGGATCTCCTGGGGAGGGAGGTACTTATGGAATTCAAAACCCGTGAGATCCGACAACGCAACCATGATATTTTGCCTCAATTCAGATCTGAGGACGTGCGAAAGTAACGAGCCGGCTCGCGAGCCTACTGGGATCCCCTAAGTTTGGGTGGGCTCGGGTTTCAGAAAACCGAGCCCGAGCATCTTGAGATAATAGATCTGCTTTTCTCTGGTCTGGCAGAAAACCACTTACCATCCACTTCATTTCCTTAGTTGAGTCCATTAAACATATTTGGGATTGATCTTTACACTGGCTGGGACCTTGTAAGTTATTTAACTAAATGATCTAAACAATCTATTTATAAAAGTTTGTGTTGTCTTACTCACTGGCTTGGAAGGAGCCATATTTTACAATCTTCCTTTTAGAAGTAAAAATCAATAGAGAAACATGATTTAATGGTAATTTGTAACTTCAGTAAAAACATGTAGGGGAAGGAACCTATAGATTTCACCCCATATCCACTTGCGCTTACATCCGTGGATGGGAGCAGCGGCATCGCCCTTACCCAACTGCAAATGGCAGCGCTGGCTCCCTCCACTTGTGAAACCTGCTCATGTTTGACAGTGTCGCTGGCATTTTCTTACTGTAAGTGGGTAACCAGCCTAATTATTTTTTTTCTTGGAAGAACTCATATCAACAAAGATTATATGAAAGATTTCCGTTTAAAGTTCAGCTGTCACATAACTGGGATATAGCTATCTCGGTCCATTAATTTAGTAAGTGTTTCCGTGTAGAGTTTCAGTACATTGTCCTGCTCAGGTAAGGTCAGCACAAAGCACTTCTCTTACTCTTACAGAAGTTGTGATATACAAAATGTTCTCGCGGCTACGGTCCTCTCTTCCTTATGTTCGTCCACTGTCTATTTAACTTGGCTATCCCTTGTTCGGTCTCTTGCTGAAATTTGTCAAAGTGTTTTGTTTTTCGTTTATGCGCTGAAATTGTGCCTGTATATATAAATATTTGCATATCGTTCATTCTCTATTTGTAACTGACTTAACTGCCTTGATGTAGTTGTTATTATGCTTTACTTTATTCATAGCTTTGTTCATGCTTATTGTAGTGGGGCATCTGCCCCTCGGGCCGGTCCCATAGTGGTCTACCTTGGACTACTTGCCAGACAGCCACTGGGTATTTATTAGAGATGCCCAGGTTCGGTTCCTCGGGAACCAAACACACCCGGACTTAGGGGATCCGAGTACCGAGCCGAGCCCCCTTTTTATTTTCTGCCACTGCTGTGTGCCATTGTGTGCTAGATGTGCTAGGAAATGCCGTGTGTTTGTGTCATTGCTCTGTCACTTACCATCCAGCCAGGTCGCTGCAGTAATTGTCTGAAAGTGTATGGAAATAATATTGTGATCAGTGAGGTGGTCAAAATTGACTGAACATGACTTGAAATTAGTGTTATTGAGGTTAATAATAATGTAGGAGCAAAAAAAGTGCAAAATTATGTGATTTTAGCAGATTTTATGATTTTTTTCTAAAAAATCCAAAACCAAAACACATGAAGGCGGTTTTGCTAAAACCAAACCCAAAACACGAGGCTAATCCAGATCCAAAACCTAAACCAGTTCACGGGGGTCAGTGAGCATCTCTAGTATTTATGTATATCACATCTGTACAATGATTGTCTGGCACTACGGAGTCTTCATGATAATGTGGGCAAAAGTAGGTTTTATACAAGTACAGATCTTATGACATCTAAAAAACAGGGCTAACTTATCATAGGGCAGTTGTCAACCCTGAAATTGTTTTATAATACGTTTCATTTATTTTTGTACCTTTTTAATTTCTGCTATGGCTTTTTTTTTTGACATTTTTTTATCTTTGTAAAAATAAAGAAGGTGGGAGTGTTGGCTAAAGGTTGCCAACTTTAAATCCAGGGTGATAGTCTGTGTGGACCAATGTGTGGCACCACTAGCCGCTGTCCTGACTGCCCTCACCACTTATTAAATATCATTTTAAGATTTCTTCCTGCAAAGCTAAATTTATTTTTCGCCTGTAATGTGCATGAGTGCCCCCAGACCACATTTAGTTTTCATTCCAGCTCCTACCATCATAACACATTAAACTCTGTCATTGTCATATACAAACGTCAGGCCTGATCTATTTTCGGAGGATGTAGAGGACCTACGCATGCCGTACTTTGCATGACATTGCCCACAAATGGACGTTACAATAATGACCGCAATTCCATGCAAATCATGTCTGAATGCAAATGATGATTACGACTTTAAAGGCGGAACATGAGCAATGTACAGTAGGGGCACGCCGAGGTTGAGTACATGCATGCACATTCCTCCAATTCAAGCTTTGGGCATCTATTAGGTGCATGAGCTTTAGCCTGCACCAGCAGGGCCTGATTAAGGGTTCAGGACGCACTAGGCTAATACGCTTTGTAGCACCCCCGCAGCTTCCACACCAGGCTAATACACCATAGGTAAACCAACCTGTCCTAAACTTAAAATCCAGTTTCCTTTACTCCCCCACCACCTACGTTTATGTTACTGTGTTTTCTAAACTCATATCCTGCTATTAAAAGGGTCGTAGCAATCTTAGTCACTTATTTTGTTTTCATTAAAATCAGAACTGAATAGCAAAACAAGCGCTACTAAGGGTGAAGATGTGAAGGGGGAGGGGCAGTGGCGCACGCAGGGGGGGTTTCTGGTTCTCCAGAAACCCCTCCCTTCCGCGAACCAACGGTACTGTACAGCAGCCGCGGCGCTGTCAAAGAAGCGTCCGCGGCAGTGCTGTATTGTAGTATAATACGCGCCGAAATGGAGCTGCTGCGCATGCCCCCAAGCCACACCATCTTAAATTAATAGTTCCCACTATAAAAATAAATTGCCGCACCCTCACCCCACAAAAAAAATAGCACCCATTAGTTAGCCACCACCTACCACACACACGTTACATTGCCACTAGCCCGCTGTGCCATCACACACATTACTGTGCCCTTCATCACCTTGCTGTGCCCCTTATGATCACACTGCGCCCTCCATGCTGCTTTTGCTCCCACCTTCTCCTGGCCCCCCTTCATCACCCTGTGCCATGCTGCTTTGGCCCCTCTTCACCCTGTGCCTTGCTGTCTTTGCTCCCCCTTCACACTCTGCCATGCTGCCTTTGCCCCTCTTCATACTCTGCCATTCTGCCTTTGCTCCCTCTTCACACTCTGCCATACTGCCTTTGCTCCCCCTTGCTTCTGTTCCTTGGCTTACCTTTTCTATCGGCTTCTTTCTTTTCTTCTCTTTTTCTGTCTTCTTGCTGATCCTCTCTGCGCCGCTCCTCACTGAACGTCAGGCGTGATGACATCACACCCTACATTCACTGCAAACGGAGCTGAGAAAAGGGGCGCCAGCGTAGCGATCACGTGGGTATTTTTTTTTTTTTTAAAGTACCTGCTCCCCCCACCAATGAAGAGGGTAGAGATCAGGGTTGGGGCCTACTGGGGGACCAGTCCGACTACAACATCCCATTGTCTTACAAAACCTATCTTTTACAAACTTACACAAGCCTCAAAGTTACACATTTTCCATTCACCCTCCATTCAAAATACACTATAATCCATTTTCACATACTAGCCATCCTCTAATATAAATAGCCACCTCATATATACACAAACCTCCATTGCATTCAACTTACAGTTTCCATCAGCTGGGAGCTCTATGTGTCTGTGTCCTATTAGGGTGGAAGCAGGAAAGCAAGAGAGTTTCTCTTCCTCTTGTTACATGAGATAATACCTTTTTTTTATGGGTAGAGTTAACCTTCCACAGGAAATGGCTCACAGCATTTGATATGCAAATCTTGAGCTGCTACTCAGGTTTTTACAAGCCCCATACCAAGAGGTGGGACTTGTTCACTTAACTGATTCAAGGCAAAAACATGGCTAAAAGTGAATATAATATATTATAAAATGAAATATCCTTATTAATAGCCCCACGTAACATTAAAAACCTCATCACACCTACATAATATTAACCTCCCCACATTGGTCCACACATAACACTAACCCTGAGACCAGTCCCCACATAAAATTACAAGCTCAGGCTTGTTCCCACATAACATTAGAACCCCACACTGGTCCCACATAACATTACTATCCCACACCATTCACCACATAACAATAGCCCACTCACATACCAGTCTCTAAATGATATTAACCCAACAGTCCACAATGTTATCCATCTCTACATAACATTAACCACCTTGGTCCCCAAGGTATATAAATTATGTGGATGGAAGGGAGAGTGATGGGAGTATGGAGGGAGGAATTGATCAGTGGGCTGATCTGCAGCACAACAGTTACAATGAGATGCCTGGTCTTAGTGCAAGGGCAACGACCAGGCTGCCAATCATGGCCCCCTCCTAGATGTGAAAAAGATAAGAAAAAATGGAGATGAAAAGTCCCCTGTTCTATAACATGACTGCCTGGGTCCACCCTTGCTCAGGCTTCCCCAGCACTGAAGGGGCATGAGTATAAGGGATGCACATCTACTCACTTTGGGAGTTTTCACTCGCAATGTCTGCATTATCTTCCAGCTGTCACTTCTGTATCATCTACAGTTTATTGTTCCTATGCGTGGGGATAGCATACATGGCATAAAATCAATAGATCTCTAGCCTGGCTCATTTGATTTCACCAGTGGTTTCTCTTGTTCCATTTTAACACAATGAGAGGAGCTGCTCGTATGGATGAGACCATGGTCTAGTGCAGTGTTGGCTAACCTGTGACACTCCTGGTGTTGTGAAACTACAAGTCCCAGCATACCCTTCCAGCAATAAGCTGCTATATATTGGCAAAGCTTGCTGGGACTTGTAGTTTCACAACACCTGGGGTGTCACAGGTTAGCCAACACTGGTCTAGTGTAAACCACAAAAGACTAATATTGTCACTTTAATTATTATTATACTGTAGCAATACAACAAGTACAAAAGTAATGCTCTACATTTTTTCTGCCCCCCAAAAACTAATTCCCCAGACATCTACCTAAATCTGCCATGCACAGCCCACCCTGGGAACATGTTTAACACCTACCTTTTTTTTTTTACTGTGTAAAGAGAATCCTATTTTGTATTTGTAACCAATACTAGCTTTACCGAACCACAGGGATATCTACTTGTTTCTCTGTTGCCTTAAACATACAGTATATCATCCTTCCGCTCGTATTATACTGCTTTCTGGAGATCATGGGAGAAGCATCCCTGGATACAGAATATATCATAAAACACAATTACACTTGTACATTACAGAGAAGGATGAAATATATAACTGCATGTACTGTGCATTCCACCCCAGGAGGATGGGAAATGACACTCATTTGTGTCTAAATCATGTTATCCCAGCACTTATCTTTTCTGGTGCTGTCAACAATCCGTGTGTGTGATAAGGAACAGCCACAATCCAGCTCCTCACTAAAGGGGGCTAAAATTGGAGGATTAGTGTCATTGTCTCGTACTCACACAGCGCTAGCATACTGCACAATCAGGGCTCATTAAGGCTTCAAATAAAATATCATAACTTTGTACTGTAATGGTTGTGGAGGTGGCTATGTGTAGGATTGTGTGTATATATACTGCATTATCATGAAACCCCTAATGTTTTGTAGAAGAGGTTCTTGACTAATGCTGGCCACAAACGATGCAAACAATGTCACAGCCGATACCACTCAACTGTGTCCATATCGCAGTGTGTGTGCCTGAGGCACAAACACGAACGATTACATTATAGAAACATAGAATTTGACGGCAGATAAGAACCGCTTGGCCCATCTAGTCTGCCCAATTTTTTATTAACCTATGGTACCTTAAGCCCTAATTGTTCATTTATTCTTTATAAGGATATTCTTATGACTATCCCAAGCATGTTTAAACTGCTCTACTGTATCAGCCTCTACCACCTCTGATGGGAGGCCATTCCACTTATCCACTACCCTTTCTGTGAAGTAATTTTTCCTCAAATTTCCTCCGTAACTACTCCCCCCCCCAGTGTCAGTACATGTCCTCGTGTTCTAATACTTCTCTTCCTTTGAAGAATGTTTCCCTCCTGCACCTTGTTCAAACCCTTGATATATTTGAAAGTTTCTCTCTGTCCCACCTTTCCCTTCTCTGCTCCAAACTATACATATTAAGTTCTTTTAGTCTTTCCGGGTGAGTTTTGTGCTGTTGGCCATGCACCTTTTTAGTTGCCCTTCTTTGTACAGTCTCTAATGTATTTATATCCTTCTGGAGATATGGCCTCCAGAACTGAACACGGTATTCTAGATGAGGCCGTACCAATGACCTATACAGTGGCATTATTACTTCTTTCATTCTGCTACTGATTACTCTCCCTGCGCAACCAAGCATCTGACTTGCCTTCCTCATTGCTTTGTTACATTGCTTACCTGCCTTTAAGTCACATGAAATAGTGACTCCTAGATCTCTTTTCTCTTCAGTAGTTTCCATTATTATGCTATTAATACTATATTTAGCCTTTGGATATTTGACACTCAAGTGCATGATTTTGCATTTTTTGGCATTAAACTGTAAAATTATTATTGGGAATGTTTGTTTATGCGGTCAGAAGAAGAAAGCTGCTCATTGCTATAATATATAAGAAAAGTAACTTCTGCTTTCCCCCTGAGCGGCCAAAGACAAGTGGAGGCAAATCGGACATTTGTCCTGTCACCTGACACTCATGCTAGGGTTAAAGCATATTTCCAATTCAATGGTAGGAAGCCTAGCACTGGAGTAATCAGTAGTACATTGAGTGATACACGAGAATACCCCCAGTCATGCAATGGGAGTTATAATATAACAAGGCTCCCAGCAATAATACAGAAGGGAAGTCAGTACAGGGTGCACAGAGATCCAGTGAGAGGGAGATTACTGATAAATACAATGGGAGAGAATTTATAACGGATCTCCTAACAATACAATACAATGGGAGTAAAGCTATATCTACGTCATATATATTGTGGTGAGGAACCGGAAGGGAAGGGGCACCCAATAATACAACAGCATGTATACTAATACAATGGGAATTATACTGAAATAGGCCATACAATAATATAAAGGAAGTAAAGATAGAGCTTGCAGGAGGTTCTTCTAGTAATACAATGATGGGAAGAATAACAGGACCCATAAAAATAGGACTAGAGAGGGTACCTATTAATGTAATGGCTCAGAAACTAGAACAAGGCCCCTGAACTTAATTAATCTGCTAAAGGGGCTCCAATAATAAAATATAAATGGACCTCAATGATGCATAGGTGAAAAAACATAGGAAATGGGCAATACAATTGGATAGTATCTAAAAAAAAGTGACCCCCTACCAATGTAGAACAGATCCTGAATAATACAATTAAAGGGGAGCTAGGAGCAATATTTGGGAATCTAGATGCCCCCCCCCCCACCCCCCACCACCACATTCCAAAATTCAAAAACAGTGGGGATAGAACATGGCTCATTCTAATAAGGGGGAAGGGGGTGGTGATTAGCACTAACATACATCAGTGTAATAATGATATACCACATACTATATCAGTTTATTGTCCTTATAATTAGCCTTCTTTTATATATCGCCAACAGATTTCTCAGTGCCGTGCAATCAGAGTACATTATTCAGGTACATCAATCTCTACCCCCCATGGAGCTTACACTCTAATTTGCCCTCAGTCAGGCGCACAGCGAAGAAACCTACAATATCAGCATATTTTTGAGCCGTAAAAATAAACCAGAAATATATGCAGATGGTACCCTGGCTCATATATAAACACAATGCCCCGTGCCCTCTAAGGAATACAAAACATCTTATAGAAAAGGTAATATATGACGGTCCAAAACTACAAAGCAAATGCCCCTTTGAGATCTAATTGAAGTGGAAAATTAGATTTTATTGTTGCTGGGCTATTTAAAGTTTACTGGAAGATGCCTCTCCCCCAACCAGAGATTCAGAGGTGATATTTATCTGCGATTTCTCATCTGTGTGTGACACAACAGCAGGGGTAAACGCAGGATTTGTAGAGGGGGGTTTCCACATCACGTCGCCAGTGGGCGTGACCAGCATGCGTGGGGGCGTGGCTATAATTTTAGACAGTGCTTGGCTGCTCTCCAGCTCTTCCTATCCCCATAATATACATGCACTACTGTTAGGTGCACGCAGCTCTCCCTTTTCAAGCAGAGCTGTGTGAAGCGTGACCATGGTCCACCCACCTCCATTATACAGTGCCCCAGGCTTGGAGGGGGTTTTCCAGGCACTAGAACCCTCCCTCGGTTTGCCTATGAACAGAGTAATTTGCTAATATCGCACTTTGGTTCAAAATACACTCTGAACCACAGCAACAAAACTGCTTCTATCTCTCTAGTGTACATTAGGCAATACAAGGAAGTGTCTGGTTGGTTGCCATGATTCAGTGCGCATATAGCACCTAAATTCAATATCGATAAAATAGCCTTTATGTGGTATTTGGTTACATCTACCTCAGTAACCATTCCTCTCAACTATGCTGATTTCAGCAAGACGGTCTCGATTTTAGGGCTCTGTCCTGCCCGTGAATATGGTTTGTCCCGCTGGTGGGAATTTTGGGGGAAGGGAAGAAGGAATAGGCAGCCCTCTGGTGGTGTGGCCATCCCCCGCCACACCGTGACCACGCCCCCTTTGTGATGTGCCCCCTCCCCACACTGCCGGGAACAGACATGTTGTGAGATATGTGTAATACCTTGAAATCCTTTTCCCTATTGCAGAACCTCATCAATACAGTGAAACTGTCTACTGCAACTTTAATAAAACTGTGGCCTTGTATACTATAGCTAGAACTTTGTTCATAAAAGTATACAGTATCACACATCAGTAAGAAGTGACTGAGGGGTTACTAGCCCATATCAGGCTTATTTAAAGGTTGAAAGCATCTGCACTGCGTGTGTATATAGGAAAAGACGCACATTAAATAAAACCTATTTACGTGCATAAAACAGTAGATTTATGCAGCTATACATCATGCACAACAAGTGTGTGCACTGATGCTGTAGGATAGCGTAACGATGCGGCTTCACAATATTAGTAGCAAATACTAAAGTCACTTCCACCCTATTTGTGCACAATATAATAACGGAATGGAATGCCATGTACACGAGAGAGTTATCAATATATGCAAAAGTCACATTTTCAACATAAACTATAGTTAACTACATGCACAGATTAAAAAAAAATAAATACAAACATCTGTTGTTTTCCCCTTTAAGAATCAAATGAGAGCCTAAGTGGCAGTAGTCCAAATGAAAATATGAATTTATTAATGTGAATAGACGGCCGCAACTTGATATAATATAGCTGCGACACTAATGAAGTGCTATCAGCTGGAGGGGTCAATACACAATCAGCCAATCAGAAGTAGCTAGAGAGTGCCGCTGATGGTCATCATCATCATCATCGCGTAGAATGCACAGAAATGTATATCTTATGCAAAACAACTAGGCATTCGTCCACCTTTAAACGTGCCCCATAATGGCCACAGGTCACGGACATCTGGGGGTAAATGTATCATACTCCGGTTTGTACAAGTCGTCAGAAATCGGCGAGTTGACAGCTAAAATTTAAAGCGGCGCTGCCTTGTAAAAGGAAACTTGCCTTTACAAGGCAGCGCCACTTTAAATTTTAGCTGTCAACTCGCCGATTTCCGGCGACTTGTACAAACCGGAGTATGATACATTTACCCCCTGATATTAACTCTAATAACCATAATACTTTACAGTAGGGGGTAAGTTATTCCTTATAATAAACACCTTTTACTAACGAACCCTAAAGAGATCTAAACTCACCAATTATATGCACGACATCACAGCTAATCGTTTATATGTTATTTACAGGACTTTATATGTATATTGTGTATTATAATTGGATTACATACCGGGTCCAAACTGATCAAATAAAACTAGATTTTTTATCTGGACTGAAAGTAACTAATATGGGCACACAAAAATGATACCAGATTGGAACACTATCACAATTATTATTTTTGCCTGTGGTGTTTCTGATTTTATAGAGAGCTGCAGCAGAAACACTTAAACTGTATTCAGTCCCCATTATTCCTACTGTGCCACATTTTCTTTAACATAATCCGTTTATTGATTACCCGCAAGGACTTATCCTCACTTAGTTTTTCACTTCTAGTTTTTAATAGGCTTTATCTAAACAAGTTCATTAGCGCACCACAATAATTACATTGGCGTAATTCTCTACGGCGTAGCTGTGATTACCAATATGAATTGGAATGACTGTTGGCAGCCTCTCTTATCCTGATGTAAAATATATTCCTGATTATCACCAAACGGTAAACATCTTGGAATCGACCACATGTTCCTCTTAAGAACACACAAGTCATCCTTGCACTGATGTCTAGTACAGAATAAAATTAGATTTCTAAACAGCAAAGGAAAGTTTATCATTTGATTCTTCTATGCCGATTTAATTGTCCTTTTAAGCACGCAGTTGTTTGTTTTGAATCATCATCCTTGGCATTCCGGTTGAAAAGAGGTTTGGAGCGAAGGGTCTAGCAAGGTGTGCATTCGACTTCTAGGCCTGTGTACTGGTGCCTAAAGTAGAAATTCTGAACGGAATAAATGTTTTTCATTACATTGTTTGGTATTGTGGTATCCATGTCCTCGTCCTCTGACTTGCTTTAGCGAGAGGCACTTATCCTATGAGAAAGAATTCTACAGCATTTGGTTTTCTGATTTCAAACAGCTCCTTCGCTCATGCAGCAAGCAGGACTGGTAAAAAAAAATTATTAATATTTCAAATGCCGGCTGTTTAGCTCTATGCAAAGGATCAATGCCTATGACAGTCAAACACGCTCTCAGATTCTGCATTAATAGGTTTCATTTAATATTGAGGACCTGTCCCATGCTGCTTTCAGGAGAGTCTTTCTATAGAATTCCCAGCTCTTATTCCTACCGGGGTTTTTCATTCCAAAGTCATGTCTTTGTTATGATTGTGAAAAAGCTATTTAAGGAGTGAAAACAATTCCTATGTTTTTTCTCATTGTGCGTTTGCATTTGGCCTCCAGATCTGGCAAGATTACTTATTCCTGTTGGGTCCGGGAAGGAAAATACACTTCCCACGAGGTTTTCCAAACAATAGGACCTAGTTGTTGAGACCAGTGGGAAATTTCGACTTTACACCTTGTGACTGGCATTAGCCAAATGCAAACCCAAGAGTCTGAATTGACGATATCCGTAGATTACACTGAGGTATAAAAAAAATTCATCAATTTTAGCTGATTTTTTCACAATACCTTACAAAAAGAAAGAAAATACTAAAGAAGTGCCCATTAAGTAACATAATAGAGCTAAAAAGGGTAATTTTAAGAGACGTTCAATGATTAGAGCTCCCTTGTATTTTCCCACATTCGTTTGTAGGCACCTATACAGTATACACCAATCAGCCACAACATTAACCACTGACAAGTGAAGTGAATAACAGTGATTATATTGTTACAATGGCACTTGTCAAGAGGTGGGATACATTAGGCAGCAAGCGAAGTCTGTTCTTGAAGTTAATGTGTTGGAATCAGGAAAAATGGCCAAGCGTAACGATCTGAGCGACTCTAACAAGGGCCAAATTGTGATGGCGCGATGTTTGGGTCAGAGCATCTCCAAAACAGCAGGTCTTGTGGTGTGTTCCCGGTATGCAGTGGGTAGTACCTTACAAAAGTGGTCCAAGGAAGGACAACCTGTTCACTGATGACATGGTCATGGGCGTCCAAGGTTCATTGATGCACGTGGGGAGTGAAGGCTAGCCCGTCTGGTTCAATCCGACATAAGAGTTACTGTAGCACAAACTGCTGAAAAAGTTAATGTTGGCGGTGATAGAAAGGTGGCAGAAGAAACAGTGGCCTCATTCAGCAGGATAATGCGCCCTGCCACACTGCAAAAATTGTTCAGGAATGGTTTGAGGAACATGACAAAGAATTCAAGGTGTTGACTTGGCCTCCAAATTCCCCAGATCTCAATCCAATTGATCATCTATGAGATGGACTGGAGTCATGGAGGCCCAACCTCAAAAATTACAGGACAGAAAGGATCTTCTGCTAAAGTATTGGTACCAGAAACCACATGACACCTTCAGAGGTCTTGAGAAGTCCATGCCTTGACGGGTCAGATCTGTTCTGGTGACACGAGAGGGACCTACAATTTATTTGGCGGGTGGCTTTAATGTGTAGCTGATCTGTGAACATTATAGTTGATCCAATGCTGTTGGCCTCTGATTGCAGCTATTTGTGGCAAAATAAGACTAAAAAATACTAATTGCAGCATCCTTGTGTGAGATTAATGACAGGAAGTATGCCGTGTGTAGGAAAATATCTACCCCCCCCCAAAAGTCAACTTTTTCCCAAATATCTTCAGTTTTGATATATTCCCAAAACTTATACACATATATATTTGTGAATATGCATATCAGATTATTTTATGTAAGCAGCTTGTATTTTGTATGTATAATAGGTTCACTAGCCTGTGGGCTAATTAATGTAAATAATTGTTTAGGCTCAGGCTGTGGGGGATTTCAGAGCTAGGCTATGATTGGCTGCAATAAGTACTTAAGGCAGGGAGGGCTTAGCCTCCCTGCCGGTTATAGCATCCCAGTACTGCACTGTTGCTGACCTGCTCTAAATTCCTGAATTGCTGATTACCTGTTGTGACCCCCTGCCTGTTTCTTGAACCTTGCCTGTTTGCCTGTGACCCTGACCCTTTGGCCAGTAACTTGGACTCTGCTGTTTTGCCTGTGACCCTGACCTTTGGCATGTTATCTGACCATTCTACCCTGCTAGTGACCAACCTCGGCTTACGTCTGACCATCCATCACCATCTCTGCTGCCTTCTGGCCTGCCACTGAGGTACTGTATAATGAACCTACACTACATTGGAGTGAAGTCCTGGGGGCATCCGAGTACCTGTGAGCCCGTGTAGCTCTACAGGAAAGGTGGCTGCTATAGGTGAAGACCTCCGTCTATCAGTTCTGCAGGTTCGTTATCTGACAAGGTAGCCTAACACTATGTAAGCAAAATGCTACATATATCAGATTTTCTGCATAGTGTAGGTACCTGTCTCTCCAGTGATATAAGCATAGCTGTTCATTACTGTTTTAACGAATATGCATGTTTGGTTTCCTCCAAAGCATGGAACACCATCATTAAACTTTCAGGAGCATGCAATGGGTAAGACAATGATTTTATTATTGTGGTGCACTCTATCCATGCAGTGTTCAGTCAGCAGAGTGTAGGTATTTTAGCAAAGGCTGAGACGAAGACTACTCTGAATTGGTGGAACAGTGCTGTCTTTAGAAATCAGAACTCAGTGGTACTAAAAAAACTAAAAAAGAGATGATGGGAGGAGGGTCACACTGATCCCTGGGGCACTTTACCGGTTACTCACCCTTTCTCTGAGGTTATGCCACTGACTACAACACTCACCTATTTATTAATCTGCAGCGATAGAAAATCTGTTACCGCAAAAATGTATTATTGCGTTATCGATGAGTGTTACTCAGATGCCAAACAATACGGGCCGGGATGGGTAAGGCTTTACTTACCACCTCCCTGGGCCAATATTGGGGCATATACACATGCGTAACCCAGTCATCCCCCTCACGCATGCACAGTGGGACTGAAAGCCCAGGCTTTCAAATTTATTAAACTGCAGGTTTGAAAAAGTAGAGATGTTGCCTATAGCAACCAATCAGATTCTAGTTATCATTTATTTAGCACATTTTACAAAATGACAGTTAGAATCTGATTGGTTGCTATAGGCAACGTCTCCACTTTTTCAAACCCGCAGCTTAATAAATTTACCCCCAGGTCTATTTTAAATATTCTTCCCTGTACATTGAATGGGGAATGCTATCACTAGAAAAAGCAAACGAATCTGGGGGTGGCTGTGCTTTTTCCGGATATAGGGCTTTTCTTCCTTTGATATATATATTCCAACATCCGTGAATCAAATCCTATGCCACCAAGGGGGGAATTCAATTAGCCGTGATGTTCCTCAGAACATTGCGTCTGCGCATTTTTACCGTTACTACGGTTAAAATATCCGTTCATGTTTCCTTGCCCCTCTATTTGGCGCAAGGAAAAATCAGCGGAGATTTCTGTAACTATCACATGGCCACAATGTTCTGAGGAACATCGTGGCTAATTGAATCTGCCCCCAACTGTAGCATTGGCCCAATGAGAGATCATATCATTATTATTAATATACTGACACCAGTGATTTGGAATGTTTTGGGTCTTTCTAACACTTCTTTCTGTCGCTCAATCCCATTGTTTCTTGATTCATCCTGAGTTAAAATATCACATGTCTTGCTATAATTTTGTTAACTACTATCCAATGGTCTGTTGGTACTGTCCATTGGTCTGTCCTAATCTATTACTATAATTGCCCACCAACTAGATTTGTTTGACATGATCTGCCAGCCCATTTTATCTATATAATCGTTGGACAGTGATGTTGAACTATACTTTTGTTAGAAGCAATTCTATTAATGTTTCTGTTATTCGTGTCAGACTCACAGGTCTGTAGTTACCATACTTTCAGGTTTGATAGTTCTAGCTACAGGACAGAGGTGAAGAATTTACATTGTAGTGCAGGTGAACTCTTTGAATTGTGAACAGTAAAGAGTGAGACTGAGCATAAATAATTATTTAGAGGGGCTGCAATTTCCTGAGGTCCCCTTCCACATGACCACCCTGTTCAGAGGCGGAACTACCATTGGTGCTGCAGGTACGGTGCACCAAGGCCCATAGAGATAATGGGGCCCACTTCAAGGGAACCAGTGAGCTGTGGACCCCAGTGCAGAGAAGTGGGTAAGAGGGAACCAGGGCCCACAGCTCACTGGTTCCCCTAGCGGTGGACCCCATTATCTCCATGGGCCCCGGTGCACCTGCTTGTCCAATGCTAGTTCCGCCATTGACCCCGTTCATTCCAAGTCTTATGGTTCATCCCATTGTTTTTCGTTTCTTTCACTAATATATCTACAGAAAGTTGTTATTACCTTTTATTAGTGACTGCAATATTTCCTTCTGATATTAGGGTATATGCTCTAAAGATAAGAGATGCAGACAGTGACAGCAAATTAGTCATAAACTAGTGATAAAAGTATTAAATACAACAATTTACAACCCTTTATAGAGAATATGGCCCATTTTATATTTAGCGGTATATTTACTAAACTGCAGGTTTGAAAAGGTGGAGATGTTGCCTATGGCAACCAATCAGATTCTAGCTGTCATTTTGTAGAATGTACTAAATAAATGACAGCTAGAATCTGATTGGTTGCTATAGGCAACATCTCCACTTTTTCAAACCCGCAGTTTAGTAAATCTAGCCCTTAGTCTCTTTTAAACTAGTATGTATATTTTGTTATCTTTCTCTGACTGGGTCTGTCGGTATGCCTGATGTTCGGCTCTCTTAAAAGTTCTAGCAGCTGACACTTTTCTGAAGAACCATTTTGGATTTCTCTTTTACTTTTATTAGCCATTTCTGATTCTGAAGTAATGCTGGGACTTCAATAGCGGTTGAAGAACCAGGGTCCCCTACATCTGCTGTATAGTGTACTGAAATGCTGTCAACACAGTTCTATTGTATTGTTCTATGTCGTGAGGGTAAAACTGCTTTGAATTAGGGCAATACAGTGATATCAGTGAGCCCCTCCCCAAACTTTACTCTGTCTCCCTTATCATAGGGCAATACTGGGGCTCATGTTATAAACACATAGCGGGAAAGCACGGACAGAAGTTAGAAAAACAATGTATTCAGTTAAAGTTGCAAGTGGGCATGTGCAAGCCAATAAATAACAGCCATCAGCCCCTTCAAATGAAAATAAGCATTCCTAGGGGCGGAATCAATTGTCCGCGATGTTCCTAAGAACATCATGGACACGCTTTTTTACCGTTACTACAGTAAAAAGTATTGCTTATTTTTGCTCACACCTCTAAATGAGCCTTACTTCTATAAAATAAAAATCTTCACAACGACCTAGTCGGCCGTTCCGGAGGCATCTCACATGGATATTTAGAGAATTGAATTCACCCCTCCAAGAGTAATATATTCCAATGGTAGGATCCATCCATGGATAACAGAAAAGTATGATTATATTACTGAAAAGAGCAGAAACTGAATATATGTATATTGGAAGCAGCTCAACTATTGACCTCAAGTAACCATGTATTGATCGTCTTTACCTAGTACCATTGTTTTTATCTGAGGTATTATTTCAGTCGGCTTTAAAACCAACTGCTCTTGTGTTTGCCACACAAACCGCTCCCCTACGTCAGGCGGGCTAAGAAGGTTTGGCGTTAAGTTGCTGTGAGAACCCCAGAGTGAAAACGTTTCTCAGCCTGTCACATTCCTGGCACTCAGTGACCCCTACACCCCAATCATGCCGTGTGTCTGTCTAGAAGCTGCGAAAATATATATGTGTGTGTCTTGCCGTTTGTACGGGATTGTCAGGCCATAGAAAGAGCTGTCAGGAGCAGATTAGGAAGAATATGTGACTTGTTACTAAATGACTTCTAAACTGCAATCTGTCTCCACTACAAGTTCATCCAGTCATTGCAAGGGAGGTCATAGGTCAGACCCGATACCACCCATTCCTATTCAATTAGTTCAGAATCAGAGTTTCAGGACCATGGACAGAGGACACCAGGGATGGATTTATGAAATGTAACCAGCTCACTTCATTAGCTATTGAACCTCTTGCTCATTACGTAAAAATGGTTGAATTTTGCAAACTGTTGTCAGGTCGTGAACTCTGCAGGGCATCTTTAGCATCACCCCTGAGTGGTATTACATTATTCTAACAATTATTTTATTGTCTATAATAGCTTAATATTTCTGCACACAAAATATTTTGTTTACTTTATTTAGCTATTGCACAAATGGCATTTAGCCCCTGTCAATGTGAATATCTGTTCATTTCCACATTCACTGGGTGATTGTTCAATGTATCTGCCAATCTGCTTGAAGTACGCACCAGAAATTAATAATGGTGCCGGGTGCTCAACACAGAGCCTTTGTGTCTCCAAGCAGAATATTGCTGGTACCCCCACTTGAAGCATTGTACTGAACGTCCCAGTGGGTTTATTAAGACAAGAGTAAGTGGGTATGTTAGAGCTGATAAGGACAATAGCACAAAGGTCTTATCATTTATATCCCCAGGGGGAAGCACTTTGGACATTGGATTTCAGGATACACACATGTTCTTGTCAGAAGCTCAGAGAAACAGAACACTCAAGGGGCCGACCTGTGGATTTAATGCCATACATGGGAGACAGGGGTTCCCTTGTGTTTTTCTAATAATCCTTTTAATACTCTTTCTCTGTAAGGTCAGGCGGGTTACAGATCTGCTTTATTCTGCTGAGTGCATGTGTGTGCGTGTGTGTTTTTCTGAAAATGGACCCTGGCACAGACCACAATTTGGTTTCCAAGGAAACGTCTTTTTTTTTTTTTTCCCTTCAGGAGCCAGGAAGAGGAATAAAGGGAACAGGACAAAGGAAGAGAAAGTGATAGGGACAAAGAATAGAAGCATCAGGAGGGGGGCAAATGTAGAAGGAGGGGGTCTGTCTCTGTAGTTATAGGTTATGCTAAAATGCACCTGATGGTCAGAGACCACATGGTTACTGTCCCCTGAAACCATGTCTTTAATACAAAATAATTTATAGGCACATCATCCGATTACAGGTCTTCTATGTGACAATAAGTAAAAAGCAGCTACCTCCTGAACTGTGCAGCCCCTAGGCTAGTGCCCAGTCTATAGGAAATGCAGCCTGCCTTCCTCAGTTGCTTAGCGTGGTTCAGAATAAAATATCCAGTGTAAATGTCTTATAACACAAAATTGTGTTTTACTTTGCTGTTCGGGGTAAAAGTCAATCAGTATGGGCAATTTAGTGAAAGGAAGTGGTCAAGTTGCAGTGGTTTCATTCAAGCATAGTTACATACACTAATTGAGTGATTTGGTTAACTATAAAGTAAGGAGGGTGTGTTAGGAGCAGAATTGAGTGAGCCATCCTGGGTTTTGGTGTTGAGTTTTACAAAACTAGGCTGGTATTTTGGTTTTGGGTTTCACCAAAATTTGATGAGAACAGATAACATCTTCCAATCTTTACCTGTCTTTGTTCTACACATTAGTATTAATATGATGTACATGCACTTGCACTAATTTACAGTCTATTCATAATTTAATAATAATAATAATAATAATAATAATAATTTTCTGTTAGCGTATTGATTTCCTGTTAATGCCAACTCAATTTCTCACATTAACCTCTATTTGGTTGGAAGAATCAGTCACCCAGTGTTGTATAGTCAAACAATAGTGAGGATTTAGAGCTAGGTGCAAATTTTACCCAGGTGCAGAATATGCAGCTAAAGAAACCAATGCTGCAAGGGGTGCAAATGCAGACTTTGTTTGTATGCAGGGCAAATATGCTTCACATACATGGTGGCCGGCTCTATTCTTACACTGTATGTAAGAACTGGGCTAGGTCACGCTCCCCTAACAACTCAAAATCAGGCTGTGCACTTTACACCTCTCCCCCTGCAGACTAGAAGGGTTTGTCTAGGTGTATGATTTTGTACCCAATGGCTGAATTTGCTACTAACTCTAAATCAGTCCCAATATATTAACTTGTGACTTTGCTTCTGTCTATGTATAATATTTTACTAACTTTTCTTATCATAAGTATCCAAATAATCAGCATTACATACACACCTATATTTAAAATCAAATACTGCACTGGTGTATCTACTATGGGTGCAGAGTGTGCAGTGAACAAAGGATCATGGGCTAAGGGGCTCCACACTAGCCCCTTAACTTATGGGCCCACCCTGCATCCACAATTGTACTGATATGGTGGGGGTCCGAGGGCCTGGTCTGGCTGACCTTGGTTTATTGGACCCACTCCTGCCCTATAGGATGCCCGCCCAGGCATTGAGGTCCTTTCTGGTGGCTGAATCCCTGTTCATATGTCAACCACCGTATTAAGTCTCTTGCTGCTAACAGCAGAGATCATCCCCCTGTCCTGTCTCTCAGTCTTGTACAGGATACCTAGGCTGGGTGTACAGCCATCAGTGCAGAGAGCTGGTCCACACCTCCTCTGTGGTGGTCTGGCTGGCTCCCCTCCTGTATCCCCCTTCTCTTCCACTTGGTTCCTCCCCTTCCCTCCCCTCCCCTCCTGTACCCCCCTTTTCTTCCACTTGGTTCCTCCCCTTCCCTCCCCTCCTGTACCCCCCCTTCTCTTCCACTTGGTTCCTCCCTTCCCCTCCTGTACCCCCCCTTCTCTTCCACTTGGTTCCTCCCCTCCTGTACCCCCCCCTTCTCTTCCACTTGGTTCCTCCCCTTCCCTCCCCTCCCCTCCTGTACCCCCCTTTTCTTCCACTTGGTTCCTCCCCTTCCCTCCCCTCCTGTACCCCTCTTCTCTTCCACTTGGTTCCTCCCTTCCCCTCCCCTCTTGTACCCCCCTTTCTCTTCCACTTGGTTCCCCCCCTCCCCTCCTGTACCCCCCTTCTCTTCCACTTGGTTCCCCCCCTCCCCTCCTGTACCCCCCTTCTCTTCCACTTGGTTCCCCCCCTCCCCTCCTGTACCCCCCTTCTCTTCCACTTGGTTCCCCCCCTCCCCTCCTGTACCCCCCCTTCTCTTCCACTTGGTTCCCCCCCTCCCCTCCTGTACCCCCCCCTTCTCTTCCACTTGGTTCCCCCCCTCCCCTCCTGTACCCCCCCTTCTCTTCCACTTGGTTCCCCCCCTCCCCTCCTGTACCCCCCCTTCTCTTCCACTTGGTTCCCCCCCTCCCCTCCTGTACCCCCCCTTCTCTTCCACTTGGTTCCCCCCCTCCCCTCCTGTACCCCCCTTCTCTTCCACTTGGTTCCCCCCCTCCCCTCCTGTACCCCCCCTTCTCTTCCACTTGGTTTCTCCCCTTCCCTCCTGTTTCTCACTCTCTCCTCTCCCATTCCTCCCCCCCCAGCCTAGGTATCCTGTACAAGACTGAGAGACAGGACAGGGGGATGATCTCTGCTGTTAGCAGCAAGAGACTTAATACGGTGGTTGACATATGAACAGGGATTCAGCCACCAGAAAGGACCTCAATGTGGGGTTGATGGGGGCTATTCATTTATTGTAGGGGATAATTTCAGAGATAAATCCCCAGCATACTGCTATAACCAGCAATGGAATTGCTTTTTCTACTTGTACATATAAATGCAGCATTACACACATTTCCAAATGTATGGTAAGCCACTCGCCCCGTCAAGGCGCTTCTGCTAATAGGGTGGTCCTAACTCTAAACAGTGAAAGTCCCTATTTTTGCACCATACATATATGAGTTTTGAAACTGAAAGCTAACTTACCAAGAGGTACTCTAAAAAGCCTCCAAATGGCAATACAGCACCAGCACTCCCCATCAGCTACTGATAATTTTACAAAGTGGGGTCTCTGTATTAAATATGGGGTTAATAATGTATGATGGGGCTAGTAGGGATGAAGAAGGCTTATTTAATAAATGTGAATATTATAGATTCTTTTTTTTTTTTTTGAAAAATGTTTTTGTTGTTATGATTCTGAAACAAAGCAAAGAATTGCCAACAGTTCTGAGATAAGATACAACTGGGGATGTAAGAACAAAATAAGCCCATTGGAGGTGGACTGGGCATGGCCCATAACAGTAATTATGTCAAACCAAATTATAACAATGTAATCGTGCCAGTAGCACAGAACAATGAAGAGAAGGTATTAAAATCGTAGATCATGCAAAATTAATATATACACTCTGAGAATGTGGCTAATAGTACAACATTAGGTAGATACCAGTGTTCAGTGATGCTGCACAGGAAACCCCCCCCCTTATTATTATTATTATTATTATTATTATTATTATTATTATTATCATCATTTATTTATAAGGTGCCAGAAGATTTCTGCAGCACTGTACATAATACAAACATTGGACCATACAGGGTAAAACTGTGCAGAACAAAAACCGAGTAAGAGCTTACATCCTAATGGGAGGGCAAACAGACAGCCGGAACAAAGTGAGTCAGAACAGGGGATTAAGTGCAGGAGGAGCAATGTAAGGGCTGGGAAGCAAGAGGTGAAGAGAATGAGCATGGAGAGAGGATTAGGTGAAAGGCTGGTAGGCTTTGAGGAAGAAATGAGTATTAAGTGCCCGTTTGAAGGAGCACAAGTCCTTTTCAATGTTTATTAGTTAATATCAGGATGTAGAAAAAAAACATCAATAAATTTGCAATTTAATGTTTGAGTGAAGTGTGGCCTCCAACCAGTCCATTTTAAATATATAGAGCATTTTATCTCTAAGTAGCTTAAACAGAGGAACTCCCAGTTCAGACCATACCTGCAAGAAGTTAGCCAAAAAGAGCCTTGTTATTGATGCTATTGATTTAATGTCAGGTTGGAGGGAAGGAGGCCTAGAGTGTTCACTCGTTGCTCGCCTTTCCAGCAGGTGAATAGTGCCTATCTCTTTTCCAAAGAGGGCCCCAGCATTCAAAAACTCCACCAGTGGGCACAATCCACCCACATCTCTGACCCCCAATGACAATAGCTCTTCCATCCATATTTTCTGCTCCCTGATTGGTCCTGTGCTTGGCTTCTGGGAGCTGCAGTTGCGCTTCAACAGCATCATGCACAGAAACTTTAGCAAGATTACAACTCCCAGAAAGTCAGACTGGGCAAATGGCAACTAAATCTTGCAAGAGCCAAACGTGTAATTTTCCCTGTTTTTTAGATCTGATGAATACGGGTAATTTCCATTCATTCCAAGGCTCAATTTGGATTTGGCTAATTAAAGTGTTTCCCAACTGATCATCTCAAGGTAGGAGTGCTGTACTTACTACATAGGACACCTAGGGATCATATTTGTTCATACCTATGTATTACCTTTTAGTTTTCTATGGAATGTATAGGGCAATGCCTGTTCCCCCATCTCTGAGGACAGGGAATGTATAGGGAGATGCCTGGCTTCCACCATCTCTGAGGACATGGAATGGATAGGGCGATGCCTGTTCCACCATCTCTGAGGACATGGAATGTATAGGGAGATGCCTGGATTCCACCATCTCTGAGGACATGGAATGTATAGGGAGATGCCTGGCTTCCACCATCTCTGAGGACAGGGAATGTATAGGGAGATGCCTGGCTTCCACCATCTCTGAGGACATGGAATGTATAGGGAGATGCCTGGATTCCACCATCTCTGAGGACAGGGAATGTATAGGGAGATGCCTGGCTTCCACCATCTCTGAGGACATGGAATGTATAGGGAGATGCCTGGATTCCACCATCTCTGAGGACAGGGAATGTATAGGGAGATGCCTGGCTTCCACCATCTCTGAGGACATGGAATGTATAGGGAGATGCCTGGATTCCACCATCTCTGAGGACAGGGAATGTATAGGGAGATGCCTGGCTTCCATCATCTCTGAGGACATGGAATGTATAGGGAGTTGCCTGGCTTCCACTATCTTTGAGGAAAGGGAATGTATAGGGTGATGCCTGGCTTCCCCCATCTCTGAGGACATGGAATGTATAGGGAGATGCCTGGCTTCCCCCATCTCTGAGGACATGGAATGTATAGGGAGATGCCTGGCTTCCCCCATCTCTGAGGACATGGAATGTATAGGGTGATGCCTGGCTTCCCCCATCTCTGAGGACATGGAATGTATAGGGAGATGCCTGGCTTCCACCATCTCTGAGGAAAGGGAATGTATAGGGTGATGCCTGGCTTCCCCCATCTCTGAGGACATGGAATGTATAGGGCAATGCTTAGCTTACCCCATCTCTAAGCACATAGAATGTATAGGGAGATGCCTGGATTCCACCATCTCTGAGGACATGGAATGTATATGGAGATGCCTGGCTTAGACCATCTCTGAGGACATGGAATGTATAGGGAGATGCCTGGATTCCACCATCTCTGAGGACAGGGAATGTATAGGGAGATGCCTGGCTTCCACCATCTCTGAGAACATGAAATGTATAGGGAGATGCCTGGCTTCCACCATCTCTGAGGAAAGGGAATGGATAGGGCAATGCCTGGCTTCCACCATCTTTGAGGACATGGAATGGGGGGGGGCGATGCCTGTTCCACCATCTCTGAGGACATGGAATGTATAGGGTGATGCCTGGCTACCACCATCTCTGAAGACCTAGAAACATTAAGTTATTTTGTAGGGAGTATAATACTCTGCTGTCTCCCCCTAAACAGGGAATTCTCCCCTATGCGCGTGTTCTCCACACTATATCGTTTTGGTGGTAATCAATATTCCGGCACTTGGAATATCCATACCCACTATAGTGATAAACAAAAACCGGATTACTGTATTAACGACATCAATTAATTGTAGACTAACCTTAACACAGACAGCAAAGATTTCCGAAAACACTGCTATGTGACTGGTGCTAATTCGTAAGATACTCGGTGCCTGCACTTGAATTTGACAACACGCAAGTGAGCGACATCAACATATAAAGCGGCATTTTAATGTAAGGGTTAGGGTTCAGGTTAGGGTGAGGATTAGGGCCAGGATTAGAGTTAGGGTTAGGCTGTGGCTGATACTATTGCTGCTTTAAATTTACTCATTTGATGTCAAATTCAAGCGCAGGCATCCAGTATCTTCGGAATTAGCACCAGTCACATAGCAGTGTTTTCGGAAACCTCCGCTGTCTATGTTAAGGTAAGTATACATTTAAATTATGTCGCTATTACAGTCATCATTGTTTTTTGGTCGCTATAGTGGGTGTCGGTATTCCAAGCACTGAAATACCGTACCCAACCCATCTCATTTAACTAATCTTGTCCCGCAAAATGAAATCTTGTTTTTGCATGTGGCTGTTGGTGCATAAGTAGATCAATTCCTATTTCTAGCCTTCCAATCAGAAAATGCACAATTTTGGATCTTCCTAGATGCCGCCATTTTGTCCTGCAGATACATGTGCCTCACTGTAAGATATGCATTGCCAAAACTGCAAGAACAAATGACCCAAGAGGCATGAGTTGTGCAGATCCGTAAATTACATTGGCCGACATGTATGTTCAGACTGACCTCCGCTAACTAAAACTGTCAGCGGTAACAGATTCTCCCATCCAACAATAACTTGCTTTCCTTCTACTCAGCAGAAACAGGAATTCACAGATGATATAGATTTTTTACATTATTTATTTTCTCAATGTGGTTGCAATTTTCTTTTTGTTATTTTATTATTTTTATTTAATTTCCTCTGGCTGTGAAGCTGTCTTATTGACATCTGCATTATTGAAGTTAATTCTGTGCCAAGCAGCGCTGAAGAAATTACAACTGTTTTGCAGCTGGGCCCTGTGGAATACACAGGCTAAAAGCAATAAATGTTTTTAATCCACCTCCTGAGCACAAAGCATGAGGGGAGATGTCCAGGCCCCATATTCTCTCTGAACAAATGCCAGAGTGTCAGGGCTTATAATAGGACACCTCAGGGTTTCATTATGGCTGTGTCCATTCACAGAGAAATAACAATACTCCTACCAATGCAGCCTGTCAGGATAGGATGGAAGACAACCCCTTTCGTTAGGCACGGAAAAAAAAACAAAACCGAAATAGGTGTCCAAAGTTCCACGGCATTGCAGGGAGATGCAGAGATAGCATATTTATCACTGAGAAGGTTTTGCTGGCTCTGTTCCAGTGAGCAGTCGGTAAAAAGGACATCTTTATAACCAGAAACAGGTGCGCCGCCGCCACCTCCACATTGACATGAAAATCTAACAGGAGGTTTATAGTGACTATGCACGTTATGGGGACAATCTGCTACATGCCCCAGAGATAAATGAGTCTTGCTGTTTCCGAGTCCTTGTCGGTTTCAATTTTATGGTAAAAGAAAGAGATCTCGTCTTTGTGTTCTCTCCGACTCCCACTGAGTGTCTTGGCAGTAGTGTGATGTGAGTGCATCTCATTCTTATAGAAACATATTATGCCATACATCTATGCCAGTCTGATCCTCGGCCCCTACAGAGCTCCCCATGTTCTCAGGACTCTTTTTTTTTGGTTTAACAAACGAACAGGGCACACTTATTAAATGAAGTGGGGCAGCACGGTGGCTTAGAGGTTAGCACTTCTGCCTCACAGCGCTGGGGTCATGCGTTCAATACCCAACCATGGCCTTATCTGTGTGGAGTTTGTATGTTCTCCCTGTGTTTGCGTGGGTTTCCTCCGGGTGCTCCGGTTTCCTCCCACACTCCAAAAAAACCCAAAACATACTAGTAGCTTAATTGGCTGCTATCAAAAATTGACCCTAGTCTCTCTCTCTCTCTGTCTGTATGTATGTTAGGGAATTTAGACTGTAAGTTCCAATGGGGCAGAGACTGATGTGAGTGAGTTCTCTGTACAGCGCTGTGGAATCAGTGGCGCTATATAAATAAATGGTGATGATGATGATGTTTACTGTTTTCCTAAAAGGCATCAAGTGCTTCGTTTTAGCTATCTGAACCTATTTAAGGGCCTATTTATGACCCTCAAAAGAGGTTTAAATTGCCAGAAAACTGCATTTGTTGTGGGATTATTGTATTTTAAAGTAATTAGGCTATATCTGCCGGTGGTAATTGTTTTTACGATTACCACTATTCCGACATGTAGAAGCCCTACAAAGAAAATCCGAAATTATGAGAAACCAATTGGTTAAAACAGACTTACCTTTAACCCGACGCAGGAGATCTCCGATGGGAGCACCAAGCTGACAGCAAGTGATTCTGATTGAACAAGTGTTCGGCACTGCAGGCTGACGTCATCTCAACGTCTGTCAATAGAATTTTAAAGCAGCAATGTGGGGACCCCTAAGGTTAAGTGTTTAAACACTTAACCCAACTTTGCCGCTTTAAATTTCGATTGACAGACGTCGCTAAGATGTCAGCCTGCCGCGCCGAACACTTGCTCAATCGGAATCACTTACTGTCAGCATGGTGCTTTCAATGGAGATGTCCAGCGTCGGGTGGAAGGTAAGTCTGTTTATTTTCCAATCAGTTTTTCATAATTTCGGATTTTCTTTGTATTCCTTCTCCATGTCGGAATACTGGTAATAGGCAAAGCGTAACCAACCCATATCTGCTGCCGTCTCAACCTCTGAAAGCGCAAATGAAGTCCCCATAGGTGTCTATGGGGACTGCAACAATGCCCTGTTCATCAGGCTTTGAATTTCAGCTTGATCCAGACAGCTGACGCCAACTGAAGGTGTTGGGTGTTCTAACCCATGGGGAGAGCAATGCAGGGGAGGCATCAAGAATCTTCAAAGGCCATTAGAACCGTAATTAAAGTGATTGCAATCACTTTGCTATAGACTTTCCGTCGGGGACTGAGCCGTTGTCCCGGCTGAATAATTTTAATGAAGACAAAGGTTAAGTCATTTCTTATTATTGTGATAAGACAGGATAATTAACGTGACACAAATGCGATGGGTCAAAAAATTCTGTGAAACAAAAAAAAATGAATAATATTTATTTCAAGTACAAAATTTCTAGTGCAAACAATACCTGAGCCCAATATTAACTTTATGCTAATCATTGCAGCAAACACACCTTTTAATATATTTTACAGAGCGTCTCACGCTCCCGAAACCTAGAATAGCCTCCAAGCTACATTGTTTTAAACCCTTGCATCCTGAAATTCCTTTCCAGCAAGTATTTTCTTACAGGTACTCTTCCTGTCCATACCCACTGACTTTGGCCTGCAGTAGAAGCAGACACACACTTTGCTATGAGCATCTTCAGTTTCTCTCCAGATGTACCTTATGTTTGCTGCTGCAATTCTGCTTTCTGGGGATTCTGGCTGACTCATGGATTTCTTTTTATATTAGCAGCTGAATAAATGCTTTTTTTCCCCTGTGCAGTGAGCAATATCCAGGGTTAAAGTCTCCCGCTGTCTAACACAAGCTGATCAAGCAAGAAAACCAGCTTTTTCCCCTAACCTGCTGAGAGCCTGCTACAAGTTCAGAATCAGACCAGACTTCCACGAACTTAATATTAGGAGTTATTTTATGGCACTGGTGCCCGGAGCTACTGCTTTTTACATCCCGTGTTGGAGTTAAATTGTCCTTGTGAGACTTCTAGCTGAGGTCCTGTTTTATGAAACTTTCCCGATGAGCAACTATTGCCCTTTCTCCTATCACTTTGGTAATAGATGGCTCAATCACAGATGCGGCTAAAGAAGTAATTTCAGAGTCACTTAAATAGAGCTGACGTGTGAAAGCGAATCATTGCTGCTGCAGAGAAAGACCACAGGAATATTACACTGCCCGACATGAATGCACCAATGATCTGGATATATGGGGATGTTAATGTCTAAACTGGGATTCAGTGGTGCCAGTAATTAATACGCTTAAGAGGACATCCAGGAGGACAGTCATTTTTAATGAGCTGCGGAATTTGCTGATGCTATATAAATAAATATTGATGATGAACGGTAAACCTCCTTCCCGACAAATAGTAAAAAGTTTTTCCCAAAACCCATATGGCTCGGGAAGAGCTCTCCTTCTTCAGTATTGGACCGTGGCATCTCCAAACATGAAACCTGGAGAATTATTAATGCAAACTGCTCTCTGTGCCTCCAATAGATAAGTTCCCAAACAGGCCGATAGCAGTTATCTTCTGACCGCCTTAACCAACTTGCCTGATTATTTTTGGGTGTCAAGCTCATCTTGGGTCCACACACGATTCTCTACCTGACAAAGCAGCTGGCCACAAGCTGGCAGGTGGAAGCGGATATTTTGGTATTTAATTGGTGCAACATTACATCATGCTGTACCAATTAAATACCAATGACATCATCTAATTATTGTAAATGATCAAGGCTTGATTGCTCTTAATAGAAAATCAGTTTGTGCAATGACCTTATTACCGTGTCTGAGGTCATTATGCATCTCAGAAATAGAAAGGGCAACCTTAGCATTTTACAACTAGATCTACCCACTTTGGTCATCTACAGGTGTGTTCGTAATAGCCGACCTTCAGTCACCATGTTTGGCCACCTTTAGTTCTAAGTTTGAGTGTCTGAAGAGATACTGTAGGACAGTGTTGGCTAACCTGTGACACTCCAGGTGTTGTGAAACTACAAGTCCCAGCATACCCTTCCAGCAATAAGCTGCTATATATTGGCAAAGCATGCTGGGGCTTGTAGTTTCACAACACCTGGAGCGTCACAGGTTAGCCAACACTGCTGTAGGACAAAATTATATCTAGTGCAGGCTTTTTTGGAAACAGGATTCCAGGTGGGCTAGTCTCTCGCCTCTGGCTCAGATGACCAGTCTGTACTTGAAAGTACTTATGGATAGTCTGTGAAGTGAAGCGTACAAATTTCCGGTAAAATTCAGACACTACAGAGGCACCTAGAATAATTAGATAGGAAATCCGTACACATGGAAAGGGATCCACAATAGGGGAAAGACAGTGATGTAGGGTAATAGACTGTGCTTGAAGCCAGAGGGGTAAATCTGTCAAGCTGCATCGGGATTGATAAGTGGAGATGTTGCCTATATCTACCAATCAGAATCTAGCTATCGTTTTTGAGAATGTTTTAAATAAATGATAACTAGAATCTGATTGGTTGCTATAGGCAACATCTCCACTTTTCAAACCCAGCCGGAAACTCGCAGCTTGATAAATTTACCCCAGACTGTCTCTCAGGATTGTAAAACTTTAAAAGAGGCAACATAAAAATATGTATAGATTTAATAAAGAATTGTAATTAGAAAATAAAGATAATGAGAAGAAAATAATAGCGATAATACATAAAACAAAATAAAAGTAGATATGAAATAAAAGCCACAGTAACAATAAAAAAACAACAATAACAGAGGTTAATGTTCTACATACAAAACTGAATAGTCTCTCTTGAATGAGAAAGTACAAATTGTATGTAATGATTGAACCCAACCTTGTAAAAGACATATTTCTCCCTTTATTCTTATTAACAAACTTGTATGATACAGATAGGATGAAAAGTATATGGGCCTGAGTCATTAAGGAGAGCAAAGCATAAAAAAGGAGTATCTTTGCACCTGGGCAAAACCATGTTGCATTGGAGGGGGAGATAAATTTAAAATGTGGGGATAGATTTATAGTTGGGGTAGGACATGTCCTAGATCAACTTTAAATATCAGGGAAAGAATAAAGCTATCAGGTATTTGTGTGCTACATGAGAAAACAGACAGTATTTAACTTATGTGCAAATAATAAACTAATTTGCACCCCTTGCATTGTAACATGGTTTGTCCCGGAGAAAACGTACACATTTTTTTGCCTTACTTTCCTTAATGACTCAGGTCCCTTTATATCCAGGAATATAAAGAGTTCCAATCGCGGCATAAACCGTGTGGCCAGAGGCAACTGATATCTGCATCACACAGGAAATCATTTGGTTGTTCTCATCTAGCCAGTAAATCAGTCAGTTAGCCTGCTGCATAAATAGAGTTATTAAATAACTTTAATTCAATCTGTCTGTTTATTTTGCTAGCGTTCTTGTACGGAGACAAGATGTTCCAATTAACATACTCTAGTTATAGAATTTGCAGCAGGATATCTTTAGATAGAGTCTTGGCAATGGCCACCATTATGTAATTTGCTGTAGGGTCTGTTGGTGCCATATAAGCAAAGAACGAATATAATCTGTATGCTGAGGAGAGAGAGAACCTGACTTCTTGACTCCTGCCTACGCGACGCACAGAATTCAGAGCTGACATAACCGGCTGGAGAGATGTGGGAAGCACCGTTGCCTTGAGAAGAGATAAATGGAGAACAGATAAAGGAAGCTGAGATCATGTAGGAGGGAAAGAAAGGGAGAGAATAGGCATCGGTGAGAATAAGCGGCACTCACTATTATATGAACAGCTCAGTCATCACTCACTACACAGAGCCTTTAATGCAGCAACATACAGTGGAACTCCTCAAAACACTATATTCCGACTTCATATATCCTGTCCGGTCATCGTATGGGCATCTTCTGAACAAAGGACCAAACTGATCACAAACTTTTTGCACTTCTGAACATTTTTGCAAAAACTATTAATGGGGCCTGAACACAGTAAATTATTAAACAGCTCTTTAGTTTGAAAGCAAATTTGGATTCTTAAGTCTCCTAGAATGCAAAATTATTTAATATTGCCCGGTCCAGCAGTGATGGAGCAATGTAATAATATACAAAGACTGCACCTTGTTTGTCTCTCTGCTCCCAGTCTGCACTGTAATGAATCTTTCTTATCTGTAGACCCACATTCCGTGCAGCTCTCTAGCACTCTGAAATGTGTTATATTTAATGACACATTATCGTGCTAGTTTTCACTATAATGTAGTGTAAAATATAACACATTACAGTGTATCAGAGAGGTAGGAAACTTGCATGCATGCCCATGTCTACAAACCCATCAGAATATTGACTATGCAGGCTGGGAGCAGGGAGATTAGTGATATTCAGTCACTGCACGCGGCTCCACCTGCGTTGCATGGACAGCAGGGTAATTTTTGGAGATGCTCAGGCTCGGTTCCCCGAGAACTGAACACACCCAAACTTAGCAGATCCGAGTACCGAGCCGGCTTGGCTCAGTACTTTCACGCGCCCTTGGAATTGAAAATGAGGCAAAATGTCATTGTTATGTCATCGGATCTCGGGAGTTTTGGATCCTATAAGTACCGCCCTCCACGGCGATCCATCGCCATTTCACAGGACACAGAAGGGGGAGCACAGTTCTTGGCAGTCTCTAGTGCAGTTGGGCAGCATCATAGATAGAAAAGAAAGAGAAGGGGTAGCAGTGTTCTTCAAAGTCTCCAGTGACATTCAGGATAGCTCCATTGTTAATTGTCATTGCTGAAATATAAATAATAGGGCTGGCAGGCTTGGTCTTCTAAATCTGCAGTCACATTGTACTGTGTTATATAGGTAACATACAAAGAGGAGAGCTCCATTGCTCCATTGCTATTTGTCATTGCTGAAATAGAAATAATAGGTCTGGCAGTGTTGTTCTTAATCTGCAGTCACATTGTACTGTGTTATCAAAATGGATTCACAGCAGTACACAGAAGACCAGGAGCACCAAGCAGCTGCTGGCACCAGTCATGATGATAGAAATCCATCTACGTCATCTGCTAAAGCCTATGTTAAAGTGCATTGTGTTTTTAAGTCAGGGAAACAAAAATGTAAAAAAACACCTTTTACCTTGGTCCAAAAAAAAAGACCTGTAATCCAGGCAAAGTTATCTGCAGACAAAAAATTCAATTGCCATCATGCCATTCTACACACGCAGTGGGCAAGGAAGAAATAGATGTTCGCCTTTCTCTATGAGTGCAAGTTCTGCAACTGTCACTGAGGCATCTTCTTATAAGGTCAGTCATGACTAAGCAAGACCTTGTCATTCGAAAATTGGTGTCCAAATACTCTTATGTGTAAAAGAAGAGCTGGAATAAAACAGTAAGGCATTAGAGGAAAATGTATGTTCAGATTTAGAAATGCCACAAATCCCTGTGTTTGTGTCATTGCTCTGTCGCTTAGCATCCAGCCAGGTCGCTGCAGTCTTTGTTTGAAAGTGTATTAAAATAATATTGTGACCTGTGAGATGGTCAAAATTGACTGCAAATGACTTGAAATTAATGCTATTGAGGTTAATAATAATGTAGGGGGAAAAAAGCAAAACTATGTGATTTTAGCAAAAAAAAATAGGGATTTTAGAAAAAAATAGATATCCAAAACCATAACACGCAAGGGCGGTTTTGCCAAAACCAAAACACAAAGTTAATCCAGATCCAAAACCAGAACACAGGGGTCAGTAAACATCACTAGTAATTATAAATCAGGAATCAGTTGTAGAACTGCAGCAAAAAGGTTGCAATCATTCCACACATGAGACATGCACAATATGTCCATCGTTATTCATGCTCTCCAAGTCCTGCTGCAGGTCAGGCCTTTCACTGAAAGCAGAGTAGCTAAACCATTGACCCTTTCCTCTATTAAAGTGTATGCGGTGCAGTAAATGCACAAAGCGTGTTATGAGGGAAGGACTGTATAATATGCTCACCAGCTTGTCAATAGCATGCAGTGCCCCCTCCCCTAGTATATAACAGCAGCCTCCGTTGCACTGCATCCTTCAGGAAGGTCAACAACAGTCACTGAGGACATACATTGGTTCCCCTTTTCAACTTTGAGTTTGAGGGACTGAACTGCAAGTTCCAAGAAGGTGAATAAAGTGTTAACTGACTGGTCTGGGAGAAACTTTCTCAAGCCGGCTGCATCAGATCAATTTAAATTTTTAACAACCCAACATCATTATCATCAGCTATTTATATAGCGCCACTAATTTTGCAGCGCTGTACATAGAATTCACTCACATCAGTCCCTGCCCCATTAGGACTTACAGTCTAAGTTCCCTAACACACACACACACAAGTGGCGGAGGAAACTGGAGCTTCCGGAGGAAACCCACATAAACACAGGGAGAACATACAAACTCCACACAGATAAGGCCATGGTGAGGCAGAAGTGTTGACCACTAAGCCACCGTGCTGCAAATGAACAACAAATAACCCCCTGATCATATTCTACGTACCTTCCTTCACCGGTGTGCTGAAATAATCCATCTGACATATTTCTGCCTATATCTGCTGCAGCCATCCCTCGTGCTGCTGTTTCAGCTGCTGGAGTAACAAGCATTGCCATTGCAGGATGATTATATGAAATCCCGGGGGTAAATGTATCAAGCGGTGATTTTTTTCAGTGATTTAAAATCGCCGCAAATCACAAGAGATCCCCAGCAATTTTATGTGCAAAATTGCAATGTGTATTAACCTGCGATTTTGACTTTTCAAAATCCAATCACTGGCGATTTGTGTCAATTTTAAAACACTTATCCCTCCCATGTTGTAATCAAACTCGCCAGTGATAAACACGAACTTGCCCGAAATCAAGCAGAAATAAAAGCATGTTGTTTGAGATATCTGGTCAATGTTAAAATAACAGTAGGCAAAATGGAAGTTTAAATAAAGTATGTTTTTTGTTGTAGAGGGACATTTTCTTACAGGGGGCAAAATATTTTATTAATAAATTAGTGGGTCAAATTTAATTATTGATTATATGTAAAGGATTTTTTTTTATTTTATTATATTACGGTGGCTTACTACTTCATCACCAGTGGGGCAATATTTATATTTTTATGATGCGGCAACACTTAATATTTCCTGATGGCGACACCAATAAAAGTACATACTTGTGGCACTACAAGTGTCAGCATGCTCATGTGCACTTGTAGTGTCACAAGTATGTAGTTTAAATGGTGTCCCATCAGGAAATATTAACATCACGAGAAAAAAAAATACTGCCCCACTTGTAATTAGATAGTAAGCCAATATAATAATAATTTTAACAAAACAATACATATATTTACTACAGAAATTTGCACCCATCATGTGTTGAATTTGCTCTTGGTAAGAGACATATCCCATAGATAAGTGTATGTCAATATAAGATGCATCTCAAGAGGAAAGATTACTTAACGTGCATCTAATGCTCCTTTAGAGATGTTCACTGACCCCCGTGTTCTGGTTTTGATTTTGGATCTGGATTAGCTTCGTGTTTTGGTTTTGGCAAAACCACCCTTGTGTGTTTTGGATTTGGATCCCTATTTTTTTCTAAAATCCCTATTTTTTTTTGCTAAAACCACATATTTTTGCTTTTTTTCCCCCCTACATTATTATTAACCTCAATAACACTAATTTCAAGTCATTTGCAGTCAATTTTGACCACCTCATAGGTCACAATATTATTTTTATAAACTTTCAAACAAAGACTGCAGATTTATAAGACCAAGCCTGCCAGACCTATTATTTCTATTTCAGCAATGACAAATAGCAATGGAGCAATGGAGCTCTCCTCTTTGTATGTTACCTATATAATACACTACAATGTGACTGCAGATTTAGAAGACCAAGCCTGCCAGCCCTAATATTTCTCTTTCAGCAATGACAATTAACAATGGAGCAATGGAGCTCTCTTCTTTGTGTTTTACCTATATAACACAGTACAATGTGACAGCATATTTAGAAGACCAAGCCTGCCAGACCTATTATTGGTATTTCAGCAATGACAATTAGCAATGGAGCTCTCCTCTTTGTGTGTTACCTATATAACACAGTACAATATGACTACAGATTTAGAAGACCAAGCCTGCCAGCCCTAGTATTTCTATTCAGCAATGACAAACAGCAATGGAGCAATGGAGCTCTCCTCTTTGTATGTTACCTATATAATAAAGTACAATGGGAATGCAGATTTAGAAGACCAAGCCTGCCAGACCTATTATTTCTATTTCAGCAATGACAATTAGCAATGGAGCAATGTAGCTCTCTTCTTTGTGTTTTACCTATATAACACAGTACAATGTGACAGCATATTTAGAAGACCAAGCATGCCAGACCTATTATTTATATTTCAGCAATGACAATTAGCAATGGAGGAATGGAGCTCTCCTCTTTGTGTGTTACCTATATAACACACTACAATGTGACTGCAGATTTAGAAGACTAAGCCTACCAGCCCTAATATTTCTCTTTCAGCAATGACAATTAACAATGGAGCAATGAGCTCTCTTCTTTGTGTTTTACCTATATATTACAGTACAATGTGACAGCATATTTAGAAGACCAAGCCTGCCAGACCTATTATTTGTATTGCAGCAATGAGAATTAGCAATAGAGCAATGGAGCTCTCCTCTTTGTGTTTTACCTATATAACACAGTACAATGTGACTACAGATTTAGAAGACCAAGCCTGCCAGCCCTAGTATTTCTATTCAGCAATGACAAACAGCAATGGAGCAATGGAGCTCTCCTCTTTGTATGTTACCTATATAATAATAATACAGTACAATGTGACTGCAGATTTAGAAGACCAAGCCTGCCAGACCTATTATTTCTATTTCAACAATGACAATTAGCAATGGAGCAATGGAGCTCTCCTCTTTGTGTTTTACCTATATAACACAGTACATTATGACTGCAGATTTAGAAGACCAAGCCTGCCAGACATATTATTTCTATTTCAGCAGTGACAATTAGCAATGGAGCTCTCCTGAATGTCACTGGAGACTTTGAAGAACACTGCTACCACCTCCTCTTTCCTTTCTACCTATGACGCTGCCCAACTGCACTAGAGACTGCCAAGAACTGTGCTCCCCCTTCTGTGTCCCTCTGTGAAATGGCGCTGGATCAGTGTGTTTGGTTCTCGGGGAACCGAGCCTGAGCATCTCTACTTACTATACTTTAATGTACTTGCACTTGAATGCCCCTTCTCTGCCTCGTGAACTGCAAGAGGCTGCAGGTATTAGATATACGCATCTTAAAATAATGGTGCAATTTGGGCATATGGGCTATGCAACACAATTTGCAAAATGTACAAAATTGCAACATTCTAAAGCATTTACACTCAACTCTAAATTAAACAAATTCAAATAGGTAGATGCATACAGATGTTGCACAGAAATGCCTGATTTTGTCAGAGGATGATAATGCAAATGGCTAAGAACAGCCACAAGCTCTTTACTCACCAGCAGCTACAATAGTTATTTTGCCACCTTAAGTATCAACTGTTCCCCACACCTCTTTTTTACTGTAAAAAATTTGGGCAGGCTGAGCTGTACCTTCTGTTCCACTTCATTGCAATTATTTTTTTTGGGTCGTGATCCCCTCAATGTACATTAACATGTAATATGTTGGTGCTTTAATACTAAAGTATAATAATAATAATAATAATTTAGCACATACTGTAGACTGATTAAAAAACATTACAGAAATGTGAACAACTAATTTCTTCGTAAAATAATTTGTCCCTCGTCAATGAGTTTATAAATATATTTGCCCCTCTAAAACATTAAACATGCTTTACTGAAACTCCCCTTGTGCCTCCTGTTATATTAACATTGCCCTGCAGTGTAACAGTGATGTGTTTGCCAATCTGGCCTATGGATAGCAGCGTGTTGATTCTGGCGATTTTCAAGTCAAACTCGTGCGAGTTTACAAAATCACAGCTTCATACATTTGGTGATTTTTGTGGCTAGGGTGGCAAAATGTCGGGACTGCAATTGGTATCGATTTTGAGTATGGACTATTTGAGTATTTTGAAAGAAACAAACACTTTTCCGCCGATTTTACATCAAATTGCCATTACGTACATCGGCGAGTTTAAACTTGCGCGACAAAATCGCTGAAAATGCAAAATCGCAGCTTGATACATTTACCCCCAGGCCCTGAAGTAACTTTATTCACGTATTTGCCACAGTTAGGGCCACTGAGGAGAAAATCGGGCCCCTGTGAAGTATGTATGTGCAGACCAATAGGAAGCCCCAAGCTTTCTGAAAAATTGGTCTGTGCAATCACCCACCTGCATTTTCAGGGGCTGGCTGTCAAATTGTAACCTGGGGGAACGAGAGTCAGCTCAGCAGCCTATTAGGAACATTTTGAAGGAAATAAAATGAAGGTAGCTCAGGGATCCAGATACCCCACTACCTCCCAGCCAGTCAGCCCCTGTCCACGTTGCTCTGCACATCCCTAGGACAGATGGGCCATGGCCGATGTTATGGCCCACTGGTTTGTTAGCAGTCATTCCCACCTTTTGATGTTTTATTATAGTTAGAGCAGAGCAGTTGTGCAACATCAAGAGCGGACATGGTGAAGTCAATATTCATTACTAAGTAACACAAGTCGTATTTATCAATAGATCCTGTACTCTGGCGATAAAGCTGATTTTTTTTTCTCATCACCACTTATCGTGGCAATAAAAAAATCCTTTATCTCTGCAATTTACCAAACAATTCTCTCTGGGCAGCCGATGATACTTAGCTGCCTCGGCAATACTGTCAAGGGTTAATTTATAATTTTGATAAGCCAATCTCTGCAGATCTGCGTAGTGTTATTAACGGCCATAAAGCTTTTATGTGTAGGACGATGTGAGAAAAAACCCTAAAAATGCTGAAAATGCCCATTGGCAGGCAACAAGGATTTTCACCCATTGATAAATAAGCCCCTCAACCACCAGAAAGAAACAGTGTGTAACTGGCTACAAGTTTCAGATTTGGAAGGTTCTATACGTCGGTCTCTGATGGAAATGAGTGATCAGGTCTGAATATTCCACCTAGAATTAGGCAGTTTCACCAGCTTGCTATGGTTTGCTATATTTTTTATTCCTTAAATATACAATAATCTATATTATGCTTTTTTATGTAAAACTTACAAAGTTAGTGGGTAATAAAGTCAGTTCTCCTTGTAATAAACATGTTATAGGGCTGCGGTTAAGCTGGTCACACATGCTGAATTATCAACAGCAATATGGGGGCAGTTGCCTTAATCTAATATATATAAGCCTAGTGGCGTGTGTGTGAAAAAAAAAACCAAGCTGCAGTGCCACCTGCTGGGCAGAGTTATACACTGACCTATATATTTCTTGAAGGAGAAGTGACAGTTGGGAGTGGTTGGTGGTTGCCGGGGGTGACAGTGGGGAGTTTTTAACACCTAAAGCAGCTTGATGAAGGATGTGGCGATGAAGATGAAGGATGAGGTGATGGAGAAAAATGATGAGGTGGTGACATGTGGACAAAACCACGTTAAAAAAGGGCACTTGCGTCGGGAAATAACGCTCTTCCCCTGAGGAGGCCTGGGCTATGGCCCAAATGCATGACAAGAACCTTTTTAACACCTTAAGTAGCTTGATTTGACTAGAATGCATGAGTATCATGCACGGGTTAACTTGTATGTAAATATGTGTGGCCCCAAAATTAGCCTAGTGTTTGATAACAATCCCCAATCATTCCGTTTATTATCCAACATGTCGGAAATGCGATCAGAAGATGACTGCTAATGGCTTATCTGTGTAGTCAGCACTAACAGGTCTCAATGAAGACAGAAGAGGTCTAACTGATTGACCTTTCCACCGAACAGGGCACAGTTTGTCACAAAATTTGATACTGATCCTGTCACCTAGAGATTTGGCCGAGCGGCTGTATTGGACTCTGTGTTAGTAGCATTTAGCATGGGCCCTACTGGAGCTACCTCCAGTATGGTTAAATTGGTCTTCTACCATTAGATGTCTTTCATCTGATGGTTTTTGTACAGGGCCGACTGGGATATGAAAATTAACAACTCTTTCTGATTATATAAAGGCGTGAAAGGAACAGATAATCCCAATATAAGATAAAGTAATGTGTTTATTAAAGTTTCCTGAAAGTCAGGTACTTGTCAATATACTAAAGTCAACGGAGCCCTTTAACATCCAGTATAATTTGCTTCATGGGCAGCACGGTGGCTAAGTGGTTAGCACTTCTGCCTTACAGCACTGGGGTCATGAGTTCGATTATCAACCATGGCCTTATCTGTGAGGAATTTGTATGTTCTCCCTGTGTTTGCGTGGGTTTCCTCCGGGTGCTCCGGTTTCCTCCCACTCTCCAAAAACATACTGGTAGGTTAATTGGCTACTAACAAATTGACCCTAGTCTGTGTGTCTGTATGTGTCTGTGTTTGTGTGTGTGTGTGTGTGTCTTAGGTAATTTAGACTGTAAGCCCCAATGGGGCAGGGACTGATGCGAGTGAGTTCTCTGTACAGCGCTGTGGAATTAGTGGCACTATATAAATAAATGGTAATAATAATAATGTCATAGCAATACTGCAACACAACATAATAACAACTACCTCTTTAGAAATTCGACACAGATACCTGAAGGATACAATCCTTTTATCCTCAATATCTTCCAAAATGTTACTTAAGAGGTACAAGTTTACCTTGGCTCCCCAAGCTAACAAGCCCCGTGACAGCCGTATGGCAAGGTGCTTCATTAGGAGTCAACATTAGTAAATGGAGACAAAAGAGCAACTTGTAAGGCAGGGGCTGAATTCGTATACAGTATATTATGTGCAGCGTCCTGCAGGTACATAAAACTCCCAAACTATATTATGGTTTGTCGTGGATTTTAATTTAGAATCCCTGAAATTCCTGCCAATCCTTTGCTTCCCAGTGGAACAAGAAGTTCATATTGAGAAAGCCCCGAGCAGGATGAGGAAAATGACAGGGGGGTGCAGAAATCATGTCTAATAACAGACCTTGCAGGACAAAGGGGACAAGGCCAGATAATGACACTTATGTCGCATATACTGCAGACATTCCAACAATAATCATCTCCATGGTAACCACATTTCCCTTGTGCCTTGCAGGGCAATTGACAGTGAAGCAATGTTGGAAAGTGGAGACTCGGCAGTTATAGATGACTAAGACTTGCCCCAGTGGTTGAGGTTGCGGTGCGTGTGTCTTCTAGGCCTGTTCTGATGATTAGTTACATCCTGATCTATCCGTTTCCTGCTAATGATCACTCTGCAGCTTCCTAACATAATAATCTTCACTCAGAACTCAGAGCCAGCTGGAACTGGCCTCTAGCTGGATGCACAGATTGGACAACTGATGGTGGAATGAATGTGGCTGGAAGTAAGGAAAGACAAATGGGCGGCCTACAAATGAATAGAACTGGAGGGTAGATGTCAGGAGTTACGCATGAGTAACAACTAAACTCTGTAATTGTTGGTATTTCTTTGCTTTAATTAATGTAAGACCTGGTTTATATTCTGGATATATGTGAATGTAGAATGATATATATACTTTATGGATAATTCCAGCCAAATAGTACATTTTAATCAACTCCACCCATTTCCCACCCCACCGTGATGCACCGGAACCTCTCACTGCACTAACAGGGCAGCTGCAAACACTGTAGGGTTAGACTCTAACATAGATGCTGACTGCTAATTAATCAGGTTGGTGGGGGTGCGTTCTCCAAAATTGCTGTGTTCCGTGGCCTGGGTCTCCCACAGTTCGGCTCAGGGGAGGACTGGCAAATTGTAGCCCAGGGAGCAAGACTCGACTCAGCAGCCTATTTTAAAGGGAAAAAATTCAGTTGCCCCAATGACCAAGCCCAAGGTAGTCCACTATGGGACTGGCCCGGGAGGCAGATGCCCCCCAGCCCAGCCTGCCCCCGGTTCCGCTAGTTGAGAGGAGGGGAGATGTGAGGTGCACTGTTTGGCTGGAATTTTAGTTTAATACAAAGACCCCTCTGGGGACAGCAGCATTAGTCAATTTATTAAGCTGCAAATAGCAAAGCCTTTTGCGGCAAAGTTAAACCATTTCAGGATGGTGGCCAACATGACACAAACCCTCCCTGCACTCCCCACTTGACCTTTTAAGATTTTTAAACTTACAAGTATGTATGTTTTGTCATACAGGCATATTAGGGTATAGCAGTATTTATTGAGAAAGAAAATACTAAGTAATAATTGTCAGACTGCTGTTTTGAAGAGGGACATTAAGTCAGGGGTGACCTAACTCTTCAGAAGCACTGTAGTGTGCTCCAAACATGATAGGACCATGCTCCCGTCATGAGGCCGATGTGCCGCCTTTTGGAATGTTGGGAGCTATGTTTCGGGGCACTATAAATAAAGCATAATATTAAAATGATAATAATAATAAAAGGTACAGAGTTCACCATCGGCCACATCATATTATAACACATCCAAATATAATAATACCTAGGTGGTGGTTCCATTTACTTATGCATAAATTAGAGTAAATAGGTTATGTAACGATTGAGACATATATACGAGATTCAAAGGACATTGAAAATTGTAATGAACAAGTTGCTGAGTGTTTAAGAGCACTGACTGACAATTCCACAAAGGAACATATAGATAACTTTGGTTTGAAAGCTTTTGTCCTTGTATCCGGATGACCTGATATGCTCCAAGCATCAAAATTAGGTTATAGCTCAAAATGCTGCAAAACAGTTTCCTGAGATTCCTCGAGATTCCATCATCATTCCGAAGATATACTGGTAGGTTAATTGGCTTCTTATTAAACTGGCCCTGATGTACATGGTTGTGTATCAGCGGTAGGCAAGTTAGCTCCACTTTGGCATTGGCTGTTGTGAACGACTTAAATTCTCTGATTGTACAACACTCCAGAATATGTTGGCACTATAGCAAAAAAACGTATAATTCTAATGACTCCACTCACAACTCTTCCTGTTCTAGGACTGTGAAAATCTCCAGTCAGACTAACATGAGGCGTATGAACAAATCATTTTCAGTAAGATAAATCCACAAATGAGCCTGTAAAGGTTGTTAGCATAACGTGCACGCAGAGAGAGCAAACAAATTGTACAATGAAACTTTTTTAATTGCATCTTGGAGCTATTCCTTAATTTAAACTAATTTTCCCTCATCTGAAAATGAAAACATAAAAATGAATTGCTCTGGATTTAAAGGGAACTAGTGCATTGTAGTGTCATTGCTAGGACAGCTTTGCAAACATTGAGATTTTGCAAAAGGGAATCCTGTGTGCGTTAATTGTAATATGAATCACTGAGCAATAATAATCCATCTTCCTTATCTCTGTGTAATATATCACGCAGGGCATTCTCCAGCATCAGCCAATGTACTCTATATTTCACTAATAAACAGAGGATTGTGCACCATTTTTTCAGTATCGGGGCATGAATATGTATAGTCCGCTCCTCTCTCCAGCTGATCTTCCATTTCGCCTGCAAACTGAATGATTCTTCCTGCCTTATTTCCATTCCTGGTCTGAGCGAGCAACATTTCCATGTATTAGTAAGGAGCTGGATCCTGCATGGTTGGGGCTGTGTTTTATGTATAGTTCTAGGGATGGAATTTGGATTGCAAGACGCCACAAGATATCAGGTCAGTCCTAGTAAATTGTACAGTCCATACTGATCCTATATAAAGAGCAGTTTAGCTGCATAGTCAGGCACAGAGCCTCAGGCTGGTTTGCTTTGATGCTATTGATTATTTGGTATTTAACTAGTCATTTGCAACTTTTAAAAGATCATCTTAACGCATCAATAGTAAACTTCCCATCTGCGCCACTAAGTAATGAAATATCGTCAGGTTATCACTCAGCTGCCCGGCAATACTGGACAGGAGCGGTTGGCCTTTAAATTACCGCTTTGCTGGGCCAGTGTCCAGGTATATGATGTGCATGGGTTAAGCTATAGCTGGAGAAAGCCAGCGAATATTATAGGGGGTGTAACCTCTGGACATAACAGTGCTACAGTTAACCCCTTGATAGACTGGAAGAAGCCCGATCTCTGGCGAAAACATACATTTTACCCCGTAGATAAGGCTTTTCTGATAGGCTTTGTGTGTGTGTGTCTGTGTGAGTTCTCTGTACAGCTCTGTGGAATTAGTGACACTCTATAAATCATACATGCCAACTCTCCTGGAATGTCCGGGAGAGCTGGCGATTCTCCCACATCTGCCCACTTCACTAAATTAGAGCCGGCATATATGGGCGGAGAGGGCGGAGTTTTGTGATTTGCGTCCTTTTGGCCCCACCCCCAGTGATGTAATGCTTGTTTGGGGTCTTTTTAACACTGTAAAAAGATCCAAAACAAGCATTACGTCACTGGGGGCGGGGCCAAAATTACGCAATTCATGAAACCCCGCCCTCTCCGCCCATACACCCCTCGTGCCCTCCAGGACCCGGCCAACATAAGGTTGGCAAGTATGATATAAATAGCTGATGATGATGATGATGATGATGATTAAATAAACTCGTGGACCATAAAGAAAATTCTCTGACAACTTGATCAGTGTATAATTCCTGCAGAGGATGCAAGGTGTTTCATATTGGTTGGGAGTAAAGAGATCTCAGGCCTGACTCATGCTCGGATGTAAGTCCATTTTGTGTGCTGCATCTGGTGTGAATTCGCTCTGCGCATGCACCAGAACGGGACACCAATGAATGTAATTGCATGCAATTCCTATCCGAATGCAAATGGCACTTACAACTCCCTAAGAGTTAGAGGACAGAATGGGGGGCTGGAAGAACGTAGACAAATTACAGTAAGGGTCACAGATGCGGACGTTTCAAGGCCTGGGTTCCTCGTAAGTACACTTATTTTATTCATATCATTTGCACAGGTGGGGTACGGTAGAACGGTGCTTTATAGCCCAACATTGTTTTAAATGATGGGAGAATAAAGATGGGTGTAAGCCCAACCGTAATTAAATCACTACTTACCATATATCAGACATGAAATTTGTCCGAAGGTTTAAATCAGCGTCCACTGCAAAATCCGAATGGCCTGAACAGCTACAGTACCAAATGATGTTATTTACTATGGAAACAGTGAAAACGGAGCTTTTAAATAGGCAAAACTCGACCCCCACTCCTGTGTTCCATTATACATGGTGTGGGGTCTGGGTATTGCCGCTTTAAAACCGCCATTTTCACTGTGTCCATAGTAAATGACGTCATTTGGTACTGTAGCTGTTTAGGCCATTCGGATTTTGCAGTGGACGCTGATTTAAACCTTCGGACAAACTTCATGTCTCATATATGGTAACTAGGGATTTTATTACTGTCGGGCTTACATCCAAAGTTATTCTACCGTCATTTAAAGCGATGTTGGGTTTTACAGCGCCGTGTTAATGAGTACCACCGCATTTGCACCAGCTACAGGGCAGGTGTAAGTGCCGACTTCATTTTTTAAGCACATATTTTTATTAATGATTATAACATTATGAGTTTTTCATGACTTTATATTGCACATATAGATGTGCGGATCCTGCACTCTGTTCTGTCTGTTAATACGGCACATAACATTTACTTACATCCAGATTCATCATCAACACATCAGAGTTGATACATTAGGTGAAATGCTACATATTGCATACTGGTCCCACCAGATTGCAAAGGTCAAAAGGGCTTATTGGGCAAAATGATCCATTCACAGCAATGTTGATCAATGGGTCGTTGTCTTGTGTGAACTGTGTAAAGGGTGGTAATAGGGTAATCTAGGGTGAATAAGAGGGTGGTTGAGGAATTTTATAAGCTTGCCTGAAGAAGTGGGTTTTCAGAGAACGCTTGACGGTTTAAAGACTAGAGGAAAGTCTTAATGTGCAGAGGTAGGAAAATCCATAATAGGGGTGCAGCTCGAGAAAAGTCCTGTAACCAGGAATAGGAGGATGTAATGAGCGTGGATGAGAGACGCAGATTTTGTGCAGAACTGAGGTGTCGAATGGGAGATATTTTGAGACAAGTGAAGAGATGTATGTTAGTTCAAGTTTGTTGATGACCTTTTATGTTATTAGAAGTATTTTATATTGGATTTGGTGAAAAACAGGCAACCAATGTAGGGACTGACAGAGTGACTCATCAGAGGAAGAACGATTTGGAAGGAAAATCAATCCAGCCACTGCGCGCAAAATAGATTGTAGCAGTGAAGAGTCTGATTCAGGGAAGACTAGTAAGGATGAAATTGCAATAGTCAATGCGGGAGATGATGAGTGCATGAAATAAAGATTTCTTGTGTAAGATATAGTATGTGCGTATTCTGGAAATATTTTTTAGATGTATGTAACAGGATTTATATATTGAGTCGATGTGAGAAACAAAGGATGGTTCTGAGTCAAGGATCACAACCTAGGCAGCAAGTTTGCGGGGTGGGATTTATTGTCACTTTGTCAACAGAAAAAGAAATGTCAGGCAGGTAATTTCTGTTGGCAGGTAGGAATATTATTATTTCTGTTTTTGAAAGATTGAGCTTTAGTTGGCAAGAGGACATTGATAAAATGGCAGAAAGACAGTCAGATGCGGGCCCAACCAGATGGTGAGAGATCATCATCATCAACATTTATTTACATAGCGCCACTAATTCCGCAGCGCTGTACAGAGAACTCACTCACATCAGTCCCTGCCCCTTTGGAGCTTACAGTCTAAATTCCCTAACACACACACACACACACACATACAGACAAGAGTCAATTTGATAGCAGCCAATTAACCTACTTGTATGTTTTTTGGAGTGTGGGAGGAAACCGGAGCACCCGAAAGAACATACCCATACATACAAACTCCTCACAGATAAGGTCATGGTCGGGAATCGAACTCATGACCCCAGTGCTGTAAAGCAGAAGTGCTAACCACTGAGCTGAAATGATTCTCAATAGCATCACAGACTCGAATACAGGTGAAATTACAAGTTTCGTACTCTTTTTTTTTTTTTTAACCACAAGTGCATGCAAGTTGCATTCAGATTTGAATCAGGCCCTTCATATACAGCTGTGAAAAGGGTTCTTTACAGTAAAAGCAGTGAAACTATGGAATGCTCTTCACAATAAATGATATTGGCAGACATCATACATACGCTAAAGAAAAACTACTTGCATTAATTAAGACAAATGGTAATATGTTGATCCAGGGTGTTATTCAATTATATGTATGTAGTTAGGAAGGAATTTGCCTTTGTCTTTAGTCAAATTGAGAAAAAAAAGAGAAAGACCTTGTAGTTGTAGGGGGCTTTAGAGCGCCATTTCAAAAGGAGCCAATTGAGCAGGGACTAGGAAAAGGAGACTCAAGATGTGGAGGAATGAAGTGAAGAATTTAAATATGAGCGTAAGATAGGATGAAGGAGGAGTAGAAGTGGGATAAGCAAACAGATTGGATAAGGAGTGGGTTACTCAGTCACACACAATGTAACATCTCCCATCTGTCATTTAATATAAAGTGAGCGTGATGTCAGACCAGCAGGCTGCGGCTTATTGGTTTATAGTTGTGAGTACTTGGTCTTGTGGGCTGCTTGTCACTTGATAGAGGGTTTTATCATGATTTGGAACAATCAGGAGGTGAGGACGAGTCAGCCGTTTCAGGTAAAGAGTTTTAAGAGACCAAAAAATGTAGGGAATTAGTTTACACTTGGTTTACCTTTCAAGCACCTGCTATGAGCCTATAAATTGATTGAGCAACTTCCACTTCTGTATTTGTTTGAGAGGCATGTTGGTGTCAGTAGCTGAGGGGGAGTGCTGGTGTATTGCCATTTGGAGGTTTCTGGGGTACCTCTTTGGTAAGTTAGCTCTCAATTTAAAAACACATATGTATGGCCCAAATATATGGGACTCTCACTGTTTAGAGTTAGGACCACCCTATTAGAAAAGGCGCCATGGAGTGGCGGGTGGCTTAGCATACATTTGCAAATGTGCGCAACTAAGACTTTTGCATTTTTATCTACAGTAGAAATGGCAGCTCCTTTGCTGGCTATAGCAGTGTGCTGGGGGGATTTTTCTCTGTGCTTGTTCCTTTCAGGATAATCCCACCCTTTCAAGCACCTGCTGTGAGCCTATAAATTGATTGAGCAACTTCTACTTCTGAATAATTAGTTTACACTGAAAATTTTACTTGCTGCAAAATTCAAAATTTTTTGGATGGAGTACCAAATGAACAGTAACACTATAAAACTATTGAGTCCCTTTAAATTGTGCATGTATTTCACAATATGTAATCAAGGCAAATTGGTTGGAGTCTTTCTGCCATTTCTGTCGCATTCTGGACTCCACCTGAATATAACCGAGCCTGGAAAAATACCAATATTTGCCTGCACACCTCCTCTTCACCAGGGATGCGTTTCTAATAAAAGAAGATACCAGGTGATTTCGCAATGAGGCACCTTTGGAACTTGATTATAAATGCTCATTTGCCCATATTAACATAAGGATGAAATACTGAGCATCTGAGCACCCTTCTTCTAGCTACACCACTAGTTCAAGCCAGCTGGTGTTCACATATCACTTATGTATGAGCTGGAGAAGAGATATATACTTAGTGCAATATATAAACTAAGACTTGAGTATGTTAGCTTACTTAGAGCTGTCCTACAGTAGGGATTTGTGCCCCACAACTAGCTTCACATGCCAACTGCATCTGTGCTTTCAATGGGCAACACAGTGGCTTAGTGGTTAGCACTTCTGACTCACAGCACTCGGGTCATGAGTTCAATTCCCAACCATGGTCTTATCTGTGTGGAGTTTGTATGTTCTCTCTGTGTTTGTGTGGGTTTCCTCCAGGTGCTCCAGTTTCCACCCACACTCCAAAAACATACTGGTAGGTTAATTGGCTGCTAACAAATTGACCATAGTCAGTGTCTCTGTCTGTGTCTGCCTTAGGGAATTTAGACTGTAAGCTCCAATGGGGAAGGAACTGATGCGCGTGAGTTCTCTGTACAGTGCTGTGGAATTAGTGGCGCTATACAAATACATGATGACGATGACAGTAACAAATGTATCACACGCAGAGTAGCCATCTCCATATGTTACAGAACACAGATTTTTCTGTATGGATTTATCATGACTGACCAATCCCTAGTGTAGCTGTTCGGAGAATGTCCCCCTGAGAGCATGGATCTGGGGAGACAGCCAAGTAATGAGCCAATCAGGACCATGGCAGACACCTTCACTATATTCCTTGCATTTATAAACATCTATTTTACTAGCGAGAAAAATACTACAAACATGAAGGCTGAGGCATCCTAGTGCAACACAATGGCAAGACCCTCAATAACATAAAGCTTATGTGGGAGAGCGAGCTGCAAAACGAACCTTTTATTAATGGCGTGCTCAGCTGTGCTCTCACAATAAAATGCTTTGTGGTGGGTGGTGCCCATTTACATGGCATCTGTATGTGAAGGGAACGCTGTTTATTCATCTCACTGTTGTTTGTAGGTATTCATAGTGCGGCCTTGATATTAATGTGCGGAATGTGTGTTTTTATTTTGTTTTCCATTTAACAGATGTTGTGGAAATGTATAAATGAATCAATATGTGGTTATATTAGTACGGCCTCACTGGTTTGTGCGCTGCTTATATGTCCGTTTCAGGACAGCAGGGTAGGGATATGGTTTCAGCTCATCAATGTTCGATCGGTGGTTAATCATTCATAGTGATTGGGTCACTTATTTTGTGTCAGATTTAGATTGTTATATCAGCAATTTCTGACACTTGCAAGGCCGTAATTAAAGAAATCCAGTTGTCCTTTAGGCAGTCAACAAAGTATTTACATAGCATGATGAGGGTCCGAAAAGCCTTTTTGCAATTAATCTTCAAGCGCAAGTAGGGGGGGAGCTACAGGTGCCCAGAATCCCCCTATGAACCTGACTTACTGATTAAAATATGAAGATAAACTGTTTGCTGCCATTTCTAGCACTCCCTTTTGTAATGCAGAGCAGCAGTAACAGACATTACTTCACAACTTTCCCATTGATAAGGACAATGCTGTCCTGATTGGGATGCTGGAACAGAGTCCTCAAATCAGCACTGTCCCACCTAAATCGGGACGGTTGTGAGGTGTGAGTATAATACAAACACACAGTGGTGTAACTATACATTTTGGTGCCCTGGGCGAGACAGGGCACCGGCGCCCCCCATCTAAGGAGGGGGAGGAGGGAGGGGGAGGAGAGAGATTAACTAACCAGAGTTTGATGCTTGTCCTTAACTTCCGCCGTGGAACGCATTTGCGTTACAAATGCCGAACTTCCTGTCTGTGGAACGCACAAGTGTTCCACTGCGGAAGTTAAGGAGTGAAGTATCAAACTCTGGTTAGTTAATCTCTCCCTCTCTCTCTTCTTCAGCCCTTCAGCGGAACTTAAAGGCTGAAAGTATGAAGGCCGGTAGCGGGCGGCTGCTGCGCCCTCTTGGCTTTGCGCCCTGGGCGACGGCACAGCCCGCACCACCCTCGTTATGGCCCTGCAAACACATCTCCCACATGTCTGTGTTTCCCCAGTTTGGAAGTAGGCAGAATTGGAATATCCTTTAGTCCAGGCCCGGTCAACCTGTAGTTCTCCAGGCCTTATGAAATTAGAAGTCCCAGCATTCTTTGCCAGTAGATAAGCAGATGATAGCTAGCAGGGTATGCTGGGACTTGTAGTTTCACAACACCAGGAGAGCCACAGGTTGGCCATGCCTGATTTAGGCTGTCAGATAATTTGCTTGAAGACATCAGCACAGAACATTTCAGGAGATAAGTGTGCTTATGTCAGGCAGTACACTTGGACAGTACTGCATGCGACAGGGGTGATGTGTGGAGAGGAGTGGAGGCATGCTGGTGTAAAGGAGCGAGTCCGCCAGGGCTCCTACCCCTCCTTACCAAGTGTGTGGTGGTTGTGACCACGCCCTTAAGAATAATCACAGACTCATGACCGCATATCACAGCACGGGAAGGGTTCCTGAGCTGTGGACGTAGCAGCTGGTACCTGCGCAGGCAGCAGGCCTTTGTGTGCAATTATATTCTGTGATTCTGTGTGTCTGCTGAGTGAAACTGCATCGGTCCTATATGAGCTAGTTTTACACCAGAAGTAGCAAAAGCCTACAGATGGGGCTTGACAGTGTTAGTAGTAAAGTTACATTACGCAATTTGTACAGAATCTAATACTGTAATGACCCGTCATATAAGATACAGAAGATAGAACAGAGTCTGGTCAGTGTTATTAAATAAAGTTGCATTTACCATGTCCAGTTCAATTGACTACAGACATAAATACAAAATAAAAGTACAAATTAAATTAAATGAAACACAATAACATAATAACATACTTGCCAACTTTTGAATCTTCGCCTCCAGTAGATCCCAGAGGGGAGGAGGGGAGCGGGGAGAACCGAAATGCGTCATTTTGGCCCCGTCCCCCTCATTCAATGATGCGAATGCCTGAAATCGTGTAATGGAGATAAACCAAGAAATGCGTTAGTTGGTGAATATAAGGACCAACTTCTGATTAAAGGCTCCTAGACACAATGGAAGAAATTTTCTGCCATCTTTATTATGGATTGATTATCTACTTCTCTCATTGGAACAAGTTGACTGTGAGTAAAGGACAATCGTTTAATCCGACCATTTGAGTGCAACGAACTACAAGGGAATGGAGGCAGCTGTAGCCAACATGGATCCTAACCGCTCACCCAGTTGCCAGGTTCCACCTTCAATTCATTCTTAATGAAACAGATTGTATGTGTTCAGGTTCCTGCAGTTAAAAGTTCCACACATAGAGTGATACAATAAACAGATCCTAATAACTATATTGGCACATAATTCTTCCATATTGTTTTAACATATATTTTTTTTAACACCAATTAGAGCCTATATAATAATTTTTTAAATACTAATGTGGATTATTTCCCTACAAGTGCACTGTAGGCAGAGACAACAGGATACTAACAATATCAAGTTGAGTCCTTATTAATGGCCAATTGAATTGGACTGGATTTAATTGGATCATTCTATGGTTGACCGTTCCTTTCCACCTCTGTTCCACCTCTCTAAGCATAAAATGGGAACGAATCTGCATATGGAAGGATGTGTAACTTTTTTTTTTATGCGCCTGAGCATTACAGAAATGCGCATTTTACGCAAATAAAATTGACATACATCCAATTTTACATGAGCCATTTAGTCCACAAAGAACATTACTCAACTTAATACAATTGGACTTATACACTGGATATAACTAGGTCTGAAGCCTATGGATGGCTACTATATATTGAACCACGTTAATATTTTCCTGATACCAATAACGTAGCGCCGAATTGGGTTATTATTTAGTAAACCTCTTATTTCCATATACTGAATTTTCATTTCCTTTACATTCCAGTAATTTGTTTCTATCTTTCCATAAAACGTTGGTATAAAATGTCAAATAAATTATATTGAGGGTTTTGCAGACCTACAATGTATTATTTATGGGAAAATTGTAATACCAGGTATAAATAAATACGTTCCTCAAGATGTGACTCACTATAGAGAGAGAAATACTTTGTATGTTAATGATTGAATTTTTACAGTTCTGAGCATATTGGCAGTTCATACCAATTACTTTAAAGATCGTTAACAACAATGGCGGGATAATCATCTCAGTTCCTGACACTCCTCTTTAGTGAAACACGGGGGTAGTGTATGTAATGTGTGTGAAGTATGTCAATGTCTGTCTCTACACAGCATTATACGTGATGTGGAAAGGTAGCAACAGTATTCTTATCTGTCTAATATAGCAGTGTTTGTGGTCCCAGAAACATCAACAGCAAGAACAATGTGATCTATATCAATCATATCACTATGGTCATATTTGTAAATATGGTGGCAAGATGACCACTGTCACTCTGTGTGTACGGTCATCTTCCAATCGCATTGAAACCTGAAGATAGATAGATCTCATTCAATTGGCCACTTACTGCTCATATTGGGCCTGATTCATTAAGGCAAAAAAAGGAGTAAGTTTTCTCCTGAACAAAACCATGGGCCTGATTCATTAGGATCATAAACTTGAGAAAGTTCTTATTTAAGACTCCTGGACAAAACCGTGTTACAATGCAGGGGTGCAAATTAGCATTCTGTTATACTGACTGTTTTTTCATGTAGCACACAAATACTTGATAGCTTATTTGCACACTGAAATTTAAAGTTGATATATGTGTGTTACATGAAAAAACAGTCAGTATTTAACTTATGTGCAAAACAGAATACTAATTTGCACCCCTTGCATTGTAACATGGTTTTGTCCAGGAGTCTTAAATAAGAACTTTCTCAAGTTAAGATAATTAATGAATTAGGCCCCATGTTACAATGCAAGGGGTGTAAATTAGTTTATTAGTTTACACATAAGATAAATACTGGCAGTGTTTTCATGTAGCACACAAATACTTGATAGCTTTATTTTTATACTGAAATTTAAAGTTGATCTAAAACATTCCCTACCCCAACTATATAAATCTGTCCCCACATTTTAAATTTACCTCCCCCTCCAATGCAACATGGTTTTGCCAAGATGCAAAGTTACTCTTTTTTTTTTTGCTTTACTTTCCTCAATGAATCAGGCCCACTGTGTATGGCCGACACAATATTTGAAGTTCTGGGTCTGAACATCATTGGCACAATGGTTTATGCCAGAATAAAACAAATGCTTTGTTGACCATGGGACTATTGCGCCAATGGCTTTGTTTAGTTTCAGAAGAAAGAGTTACTCATCTTTAATCAGAAATTAGGGCACAGGAAAGTGGTGCTTGTTCCTACCAATCCGATATACCCGACAGCATAAAGCCACTGATCTGGCCATGCCCAATGGGGACTGCTAGTTCTCCCATTATACCCACCCATTTCACAAGTCTAGCTTCCAGCCCCATCGTCAAGATTACTTGGCTGTGAAGATGAAAAATGAGGATGGCTTGTGCGCTCTGTGAGAAGAGGTTACTTATATAACATTGCAGTTTGGGGCTAAGTTTTAAAGCTCACTGTGGAAAGAGCATCTTATCCTTCCCTCCAGGCAAAGAGTCAGTCTTCCGGACGGATTTAACTGCTCTGTGGAGTGAACATCGATGACAGGTAAAACTTGGGAATCAGCGCCCCAGGCACGCAATTGTCTGCTTGAGATAACACCGGCGAAGAGGAGAAAGAAGATTGGAAAGTAAGTCAGATAGGAAAGTTGTTAAAAAGTACAGATTTCTGTAATGTTTTCCAGGCCCTGTGATCTTCATTTATCAGTTGCAAATGCCAGACGGCTGCAAAGTGGGTAAAGAAAAATAATACAAGGAGGGAGCGGGTGCCCTGATTGTGTACAGTAAGCGGGAAGAGACTGCCCAGTGTTAGTGAGCTAAATTACAACAATCACTCGCATTACTGACTAACTGGTAATGTGAGTATATAATATATGCAATAGCACACAACCCATAGTAATTTCTTATTTTTATAGTGACAAAATAATAAAAATATATATATATTCCTCTTATCTTTCCAATCCTTTAAAACTTGTGCTCTACCGTTATTTTACTCATTATCAAAATTCCCCCATCACCATCCTCCTCATCATAATCATCACCATCCTCCTCCTCATCATCATCATCATCATCCTCATCATCATCATCATCATCACCATCCTCATCATCATCATCCTCACCATCCTCCTCCTCATCATCATCCTCATCACCATCCTCTTCATCACCATCCTCCTCCTCATCATCATCCTCATCACCATCCTCTTCATCACCATCCTCCTCCTCGTCATCATCATCATCACCATCCTCCTCCTCCTCATCATCATCATCATCCTCACCATCATCATCATCATCATCACCATCATCATCATCCTCACTATCATCATCATTATCACCATCCTCACCATCATCATCCTCACTATCATCATCATCATCATCCTCATTCTCCCCATCATTACCCTACAATGAAATTTTATGATGCTGTTTCTTGTTCACGTACATATGTACATATCATGAATTAACTCTCTTCCTCACACATTGGGAGTGATTTAATATGGACACGCACATGTTCAGTAACAGATAACAGTCATTCATCAGTAGTTTTTGACCAGGACAAAGTTCAAGGTAAACTACTAAATGCTAACATGTAATTGGTGGCTATAGTCTTCATTGGGTTTTTTTATTCACTCTTTCCACCATTATACATCACTGAACTGCCCACTTATCTTCCTATCGTTCACCATCATCATCATCATCAGCTATTTATATAGTGCCACTAATTCTGCAGCGCTGTACTGAGAACTCACATCAGTCCCTGCCCCATTGGAGCTTACAGTCTAAACTGACTAACACACACACACACAGACTAGGGTCAATTTGATAGCAGCCAATTAACCTACTAGTATGTTATTGGAGTGTAGGAAGAAACCGGAGCACCCGGAGGAAACCCACGCAAACATGGGGAGAACATACAAACTCCATTATACCTTAATTGCCTTAATGGGGCTCTAGGACCCCTTGCAGGGATAACCTGGTTACACCTAGTTTGTTCTGCTATTGTAACATAGATATATCTGTCAAGACACTGATCCAACCATTAACCCATTGCTCTATCTTATCAAAAAACTCTCAGCTCAACCTATTAATCATCTAGTGGTAAAGACCATCTGTTGCTCTTTCCTTCTAGTTTCTGTTTTCTTACCACTCAAATATTAAGCCAACTTCATGTTCAAGTTAAGTAGACTTCTGTTTTACTTTGTAAGTTTAACTGTCTCTCCACCATGTCTACTTAGATGTTTCCATGCTATTTATAGAGCAACATATCCAAAACTGAGCTCATCATCTTCCCTCTTTCCATTGTCACTAGCCCTCACCAATACCACTCCCTCATACATCTATCAAGAGATGCTCCTACTCATGCCCTCTTAGATCTGTCTATATCCTATACTTCACCTCATTCTTTTTAGGATTCCCAAATGTGAAGACCACACAGAGTAGCGTGAGTGAAATTAAGTTTTAACACATGTCACACAGGAAATAAATAAATGCAGCAAATGGTAAGGCAGTTAGCACAAGTCCATTGAACCAGGATGGCTGAGGAATAGAAATACTGGACCCGGGCACAGGAGAATAACTGCAGGTACTGGATATCAGAATTCCAGGGTTAGCCGGAAAGCTGGAGATGCTGGATATCTAGCACAATGGGTTAACTGCAGGTACAGGTTTGTCAGGATAGCTGGATTTAGCTAGAAGCTGGAGGCCTTGATAAACCCTCTGCTCATCTGTAGGATTACCTGGTTTAGCCACTGGAGCAGGAAATACTGGTGTCCAGGAATAACTGATGATTTATGCAGGATGCACCTGATGATCCATGGGAGAATCAGGCAAAGGGAGGGTCAGGCAAGCCAGGGGTCAGAAGCCAGTAGATACACAATAATACCAGGGTGTAAGCAGGAGCAAGGCCAAATGAAACTGGGGTCTGGGTTACAAGAGGAAGTGAAAAACATAGGAACAAGAAGGAGTCAAATACCAGAGAACAATTCAAGATCAGATCACAGGAGTTACACGGAGAAATAATGACAGTTGATGAAGTGGCTTAGATCGCTGGGAAAGGCAGTCTCTTAAAGGCTAGACACAGGTATTTAGGATATAAGAATAATTATTAATTATTAATTATTATATTAATTATAATTATCCCTTGTAGGCAGGATCCGATGAGGGCAGTGCAATATCTAGGGATGAGTTACTGAATTGCAGCCTGAGGCAAATCATGATATTTCTTTCATAACCACCCCCCACTCAAACCTCCAAGACTTCTTTGCACTTATGAAATTCCTTATTCCATCAAACTGTGTGCATCCTTTAGTCTTTCAAGAGCCCTCTCGAAACTCATATCCTTACACTAGGCTATAATACCCCTACCTGATACTACTTTTTTGGGTACCCCAGACCAATGTCCACTCAGAGGACCACTAATACCTATTGTCTCAGTATTGCTCTCTCCCTCTAGAATGTAAGCCACCTCGAACAGAGTCCTCTCAACCCTTTGACTTACAGTTGCACCTTTTTTGTTTTTTTTTATGTATCTTTGTTTTTATGCATAATTTGTTATAACCTCTGCAGAGCTTTGTGGCGCCTTACAAATAAACGGATGTGATGATGAGGAGGAGGGGGTAATTGCCTGTGGCTTCAAACTGTCATTATGTGCAGAAAATTGCTAATTGACTTGTGTCATGAGGCAAATTTGTTAGTACCGGTCCAGTTCTAAAGTCAACGGTCTTTGAGGTTGGGTTTTTCTCCATCAAATTATCATGTTGAAATAAAAGAGTGGCACCTGGTTTGGACAGCTTGAGAATTTGCATATATATTGCCGATCTACACAGACCAAGCAAATATTTGAAGTGAAACTGGGTTTGATACAAATTTTGCATAGATTGCCCCCATTACAATTCTGCACAAATTGATTGTCATATACCGAAGCATGGAAAGGAAATTACGTCAGCAGATCCGAATAATTAATATGGCATGGTTTATTCATGTTGTTCACAAAGGAATTCGGAACATGGGGTCCTATCAAACAGTAATGGCTCAAAGATCCAGAGAAAACAGCTACGATGTGTGTAATCTACGAACCGGCGTAAAGCTTTGCTTTTTTTTGTCGCAAACTACCGCCATCTAAGAATGGCACTTAACTTGTCTTTGGAATCAAGTGTAGCCGATAAGGCCCTGCTTGATCCCCTGTCAGGTCAGAAAACTATGCGCATATGTGGACCTTAGCTGCGCATAACATTTACTCCATTTGCCAGCAGCGTTAGCCTACCAGTGAAGAGTAACAAATCTTCGTGGAAGAGGGAGGAGATCTTCACATGGGCTCCCAGAGCAACCTCAGCATTGTAAATAGCAGCTGTGTAGCCGCTGCTCAATAATAAATAGACCCAGGGCCGGTGCTAGGGTTCTAGGCGCCCTAGGCAAAAATTCAACGCCCCCTGCCCCGCCGCCCCGCCGAAAACACTAAATAAATAAATAAATAATTAGATTTTATTTACCTCGCTCTTTCTTCTCCTGAAGCCTCTTCAGTAGATGCAGGGGGGCTCTTCAAACCTCTTCTCTTTTCTTTTCTTCTCTTTTCTTCACTTCTCTTCTTTTCTCTTTTCTTTTCTTTCTTTCCTATGGCTGCTCCTCGCCTTCTTCACACAGGAGGCGGAGCGATGCATGCTGGGAGGGGAGGGGGAAAGAACTTTATTCACACTGTCTGTCACTGACAGACAGTGTGATAATGAAGCACAGCACAGGCGCCGCCGAGTAAAGACCTGTCACCTGATCACTATCATCAGTGATCAGGTGAGCGATGCGCCGGGCAGCCCGGGCGCATCGAAATTAATTGCAAGTGGCGGTGGAAGTTGAAAAAACAGCGGTGGCGGCAGGCACCTCTCTCCCACTTCCCTCCGCTGACTAGATTTTCAAATCTAGTCAGCGGCAGCGGCGCCCTGCAGGTCCCGGCGCCCTAGGCAACTGCCTAAGGTTGCCTAATGGGAGCGCTGGGCCTGAATAGACCCCATAGCCTTGTATACTGCACCCAACTATAAAAACTACACAATATGCTTAGTGCACTGCTTCAACTGTACTAACCTGGGGCCTGATTCATTAGTGATCTTATCTGCCGTTTTTTGCTTATCTTAAGCAAATCCACTCTGTGCATCCTCAGAAAAAGGAGATAAGAAGCAAAATACACTGTGTAAGTGAAGAATTTCTTAAGTTAAGATGAAAATCCATCTTAACTTCACTCTTATCTCCCCGTTTCTTCTTAAAAATAAGCATCTAAAGTTTTGCACTAGATAAGATCACTAATGAATCAGGCCCCTGAATCACATCTCTGCCCTGTCTGGCCAGGATGAGAAACAAGACCGGCATGTCGATCTGGCAGTGCGTGTTTTTATTACCATTTGCAGTATATCCCCGGCCATCCAGAAAGCAGCATCTGGTGGGTGTCTGAGAGCACATGTGCGCTGACAAGACAAATGGAAGTCTGTAGCAAATGGCGCATTCCTCCGAGAGACAACTTGCAAAGCTTTTAGCGAGACTCCTCTCACAAAGCTGCAGGTGAAACATACTTTGTCTTTGTGTTAATGGAATACACGCAGCCCCCTCCCCGTGTGTCATTGTGTGTCTTGTTCTAGGCTTTTATCCTGTTCCCCATCTCTTTCAGCTCCCTTCCCATCATAATATCTACTCTTTCATACTCTAAACTCTTTTCAACCGAGTTTCCATTTCTAATTTGTCTTCATGTTTGTGTTTGGCCTCCTACACGACGGTGCTACACTCATACCATGAAAGTACATTTCATGCAGGTGAACAAAGGCTAGTAAATGCTGGAGCTTCATAAAATAATGGAAGTGAATGAACCTGTACACACACTTTCTGACAAGCGCTTGCTTCGCTTTGGGTCAATTTAAATGTCTGCAGCCTTTATAAAATTCACGACAATATAAGAGAATTCTATGCAAGCGTTCAATAAGTACATAAGGCACTTTGCTGCAGTGCAGCTACGCTTTGTAAGCAGAGGACCACTACAAGTTTCTTGTCCGTCCATATGAGCTTTAGATGTTCCACTTATGTAACTGCTATAGTGTCCTGTATTTACGTTATACTTCACTGCAGCAGACTGTGGCTCAAAGAATAAATAATAATATGTGAATTATTATTATTAATAATATTAATAACTGATAGCAACTAATCTGCTGTCTGTTTTGATCAGTCACATGCAAGCTCACGGAGGACTACTAAATGTCAATATCTGAATGACAGCTAAAGGGCCTGATTCATTAAGGATCTTAACTTAAGAAACTTCTTATTTAAGTCTCCTGGACAAAGCCATGTTACAATGCAAGGGGTGCAAATTAGTATTCTGTTTTGCACATAAGTTAAATACTAACCGTTTTTTCATGTAGCACACAAATACTTGATAGCTTATTTGTACACTGAAATTTAAAGTTGATATTTGTGTGCTACATGAAAAAACAGTCAGTATTTAACTTATGTGCAAAACAGAATACTAATTTGCACCCCTTGCATTGTAACATGGTTTTGTCCAGGAGACTGAAATAAGAAGTTTCTTAAGTTAAGATAATAATAATAAAATAACACTAATGAAATCAAACTGTCGGTTATTATACTTACCTCTGATGAAGCGGCGGACCGCCGGGAAACGCGTTAGGACTGTTATATGCTGATTCTCTATCAAGTGCTGGCCAGCTATTCGTAGCAAGCTATTTTGTGATATCTGCTGAGATTCTCCTCCGTTGACTGCTTTTTATTCATTGGAGTGATCACTAACATCGGAAGTTCAGGACTTATGTATCTACATAGGAGAGCTAAGTAAATTTATGTGTTCACTTTTGGTGCCAAGAAATATTCATTAGTACTCAGGCACAATTATACGATCAAGGATTATGCCAATTCTAAACCTGACAAGCTAATGTCGATAAATATAAAAGCGATAAGAAATATTGAAATAATCTATCTTTTATCTGGTGCCCGAACTGCACCTTGCGGTGGATCCTTTATTATTATATGTTTGGATTCCAAATTGAGCCTGCAAAGGAAATGATTATTATAAATTGCTAAATGGATTGGTATTAAGAAAAGCTTGAATGGTGGCTTCTTTTTTCGGAACACAAGTAATCCATACTATTCTCTAAAATAGCTCCAAAAGAACAATTCTATCTCATCAAGCAGTCCGCGGATTGGATTTCATTAGTGTTATTTTATTATTATTATTTTTTACATATGGTACCATATGATAACTATATTTTGGCCACAGCTTGATTGTATTTTTAAGACAAGTTTGTTTTTGTACAGCTGTTTGATATATTTAGCAATTGGCTATATGCTTAATCTATTTTAATATTTGTTTGTATTTGGAATAAAAAAAATTATTTAAGTACTTGGTGCTTCGCGCTCCTCTTTTTGTGCCCAGTTTTCTATATATTGACAGAGCCAGAATCTGTCCTAGAAGAGCAGCAGCCCAAGTACCATTAAAGGTGATTGCAGCGCCCTGCAGTTGTTTTTTTGTTTTGTATTCTTAAGTTAAGATCCTTAATGAATCAGGCCCTGTGTCTTTAAATTCTATTAATGTATTTATCCTGCATGTGAGTTTACTTCATATAGACTGCAAATAGAAAGGGATCCTTGATGGTTTTAAGTGTAACTTACTTATAGAAAACAACTAAACAGAAAGATAATCATGAATCATACTCATATAACAAAGTCCAGGCAATCTTCCCAACCATGTCCCCATTTTGCAGCGCCTATTTCCAAGGTCAAACAAGCAGTGTTAGGGAGGGGGGGAGAGGAGTGTTTCTCATATAAAAAGTTACCAGTTGACTTAAAAATGAATTAGATATAAGACCAAACTTTGTTACATCCTTTGATTTTCTTCTTCTGATTTTGTTCTTTTTTTCAACTTTTCCTTTTTTCCTCAGTTTTCAATAAACACAATCAGTAAAAACATAAAAAAGCAAAACAATAGGACAGGCTACTTAAATGCTAAGCAAAATATTCACAACTGTTTACTGCGCCGTAAACGAATGTGTTGTTGGCATTTTTGCAGTTATATGGTATTTTCTTTGCCTTAAGAAAACACAGAAGTAGATGGAAAAGGCTTTATTTTGCAGAATATATATTTTAGCATTTTATATACCTTCCAAATAGGGAATGCAAGAGAAGGAGGTGTGGTCAAACCACACTGGGGGTGGCCACATCACCCCAAAATTATACCCCCCCAGCCACCTATCTCACTTCTATAAACACCCCTTCAATACCATCCACCTGCCACTGGTATGGAAGGCAAACGGATTAGGGCACTTAAAGGAAACCACAATAAACTCTAAAGGGATTTTCAATTTATCCATTAGAGTATTATCTACATCAGAGATTTCTCTACTTAATGAGGGTCTTAAATTTGCCCCATCCTCTGGTCCTAATATTTTTGAGTTATTTGTGGAACTAGACAGATTTATCAGAGCATTATGTCGAAAAAAGGTATTTTGCAATAAAATAGGCTAAGCATAAGAAACAAGAACTGTCCATGCCTATCCTTTTAGATGAGGAAGATGACGTTGCTCTGCCCATTTTGAATGATCTGTGGGAAGAGAATGGAGTGCATCCCTTAGACCCTCACCCCATTTTTGATATCACCAACTCTTCCCAGAGAAGAAATATAGAGGAATATAATAGATTTAAATGTAAATCAGATTTTTTTCCAGCACATGTGAAAGGCCCAAGCATTGATTGGTTCTATAAATTGACATATGACAATTTTAAGACATTGTGCACTAAACCTTGTAAGAGACAAATTAATCTTATTAGAGGAGAGAGAAGTGCCCTAAAAGCTCTCCAAGCTGATACTTCAATTAATGTTAAATAGGCCGATAAGGGTGGGGGGGTAGTTATACAGAATTTGACAGATTATAAATTGGACGCTTATATAGACAATTGCACGGCACTAATTTTTATTTAAAACTTCTGAACAACCCTAGTACAGCATATCAACAGCAACTAAAGGATTTCTTAGATGGTGCCTTGACATCTAACGTCATCTCTAGAGAGACATGGAGATATCTTTATATCCCCTTCTCCATCACTCCTATCTATTATCACCTCCAAAAATACATAAATCACTTGACACACCCCCTGGTCGTCCTATAATTTTCAGGTTTGGGTTCCCTCACTTCTAATTTATCCTATTTACGTTGATTATTATTTACAGCCTCTGGTGTGCTCTTTAAGGTCATATATACATGATTATATGCATCTTCTACAATTAATTAGGGAGATAGTGTGGCAAGATGATTACGGTTTTCTCACTTTAGATGTACAATCTCTGTATACAAATACAGCACACAATTTAGGGATTGATATAATATAAAAGGCATTATTCAATCAAAATGACCTTTTTTTTATTTTGGTCTCTATCACTTATATTTTTAACGCACAATTATATTTTTTTTGACAATGCACACTTTTGACAAATGATGGGAAAGGCCATAGGAACCAGGTTTGTGCCGAGTTATGCCAAACTCTATGTAGGTGCGTTCCGGGATGAGCGCATCTGGGGTGGCAGGCTTGGTGCAAACCTGGTCCTCTGTGGCCATTACAGTGACAATTTATTTATAATTTGGAGAGGGGATGCACAATCAACAACCCAATTTATAACTCAAATGACAATGTATTCAATTTAAAATTTACACATAATTATTTCTCCATAGATTTTCTGGATCTGACTTTAATCGCCAAAGGTACTAAGAGTGAGACATTGACATATAAAAAGAAAGTAGATACGAATAACTTTCTACATTATAACAGTGCCCATTATAGATCTTGGAAGAATAATATATCTAAAAGCCAACTTATGCACCTAAAACAAGACTGTTCCATTCCCAATAGGTTCAATAGTCAAGCCAAAGATATGCTAGATTTATTTGAAGATAGAGGATTTCCGGAGGAAGTTCTACATAAAGCCTATAGAGTAGTGACATTTATGGATAGGGACACACTTTTATACACTAAAAAAGATAGATACACCAATTTAAGAGAACAGTATGGCACAAACTCACTATCTACTGATGAAGCTTTAATTTCTTTTTTAATAGTGCTTCTCATCAGATCAAAAAGATAGTCTACAAAAAATATTCTATTTTGAAACAAGACCCAGTTTTATAGTCTCTTCTTCTGGAGAGACCAAGGATCATTTCAGGTAAAAACAATAATCTGAAAAACATATTAGCTCCAAGTTTCCTGAAGATACAAGTACAGAAAGTAATTCCTAATTGCGCAATGGAGCCAGCTCTTAAGTGGCTACCTATACCGACATGTGCACTTTTAAGTGTGCCAGATCTACAGTCATGGCCAAAAGTTTAGAGAATGACACAAGTATTGGTTGTCACAAAGTTTGCTGCTTCAGTGTTTTTAGACCTTTTTGTCAGATGTTACTATGGTATACTGAAGTAAAATTATAAGCATTTCATAAGTGTCAAAGGCTTTAATTGAGAATTACATTAATTTTATGCAAAAAGTCAATATTTGCAGTATTGACCCTTATTTTTAAGACTTCTGCAATTCACCCTGACATGCTGTCAATCAACTTCTGGGCCACATGCTGACTGATGACCCCCCATTCTTGCCTAATCAATGCTTTGAGTTTGTCAGAATTTGTGGGTTTTTGTTTGCCCACCGCCTCTTGAGGATTAACCATAAATTCTCAATGGGATTAAGGTTTGGGGAGTTTCCTGGCCATGGACCCAAAATTTAGATGTTTTGATCCCCAAGCCACTTAATTATCACTTTTGCCTTATGGCAAGGTGTTCCATCATGCTGGAAAAAGCATTCACCCTCAGCATCTCCAACCTCATCTCCCTCCACACTCCATTCCATCGTCTTTGTTCAGGCAATGACCATCACTTCTGCTCCTCAATCATTACCCCCTCACACTCTCGCCTCCAAACTTATCCCGTGCTGCTGGAACTCACTAGCCCTCCCATTAAGGCTCTCTAGCGCCTTCCAAAGCTTCAAACAGACACTTAAAATCCACCTCTTCATCAAAGCCTATCAGCTCTGCTCCTAACTCACCTACTCCCCTTGTCTCACCTTCTCTGTTTCACCCCCGTTCGCCTGCCTCGTGTCACTCACCGGACCGTGAGTGCCTCTTCCCGGACATTTAGGAACCGTGGCCGTCCACCATCCTGAGGGTCTGCGCATGCGCAGCCCTTTTCTATACTTCAGTGTATACCCCTTTAACTCAATTGGCAGATCAGGCAACACTCCCTATATTAAGCACCTGTGGTCAACACCACGTTGCCTGATCTTGGAGTCTCATTCCTCATGAGTCTCTGAAGGTGTTCCTGTATTACTCGTGTATTCAGCGCTGCTGATTCCTGTGGTTTCCAAACCACTTCTACTACTGTGGTTCCATACCACTTCTACCATCAACTGTATCATCATGACTGTTTGCTGATTCCTATCCGCTGCCTCCGTGCACTACAGTCTTCTAAACCACTTCTACGTTATTTTACATCTATGTGACTGTTTGCTCATTGCTATCCGCGGCCTCCGTGCACTCCAGCTTTTACTTCACTCACCTGCTTCTCATCAAGTCTGTTTGCTGATTCCTATCCGCTGCCTCCGTGCACTACAGTCTCCTGCTGGCAACTCGCCTGTGTTCAACATCGTGACTGCCAGCTGATTACTATCCGCTGCCTCCGTGCACTACAGTCTCCTGCTGGCAACTCGCCTGTGTTCAACATCGTGACTGCCAGCTGATTACTATCCGCTGCCTCCGTGCACTACAGTCTCCTGCTTGCAACTCGCCTGTGTTCATCATCGTGACTGCCAGCTGAATACTATCCGCTGCCTCCGTGCACTACAGTCTCCTGCTTGCAACTCGCCTGTGTTCATCATCGTGACTGCCAGCTGAATACTATCCGCTGCCTCCGTGCACTACAGTCTCCTGCTTTCAACTCGCCTGTGTTCAACATCGTGACTGCCAGCTGATTACTATCCGCTGCCTCCGTGCACTACAGTCTCATCTCATCTTTGCTGTGACTTCCTCAAGCCTGCCGCTTTCATTACCATCTGCTACACTTCGTGATCAACAGCTCCTGCCCTGCGCTGCACTCCTGTTTCCCATCGCTGTTGGTTCCTGTGGTTGCTACTGGTTACCTCCGTGTGCCGCTGAGTCCTGCTGCTGTGGTCAGCGCTATCCTCCATCTCCTGCTGATCCACTCTCCACGCCTTCACGTGTTCCACTGGTCTCTACCCTCCTGTCAGCATTTGATTTGTATCTCATCTACTACCCTCTGCTGGATCATCTCCATTCTCCTGGGTCTCCTATGAGTCCAGTTCCACGTGTTGCTGACTCCTGTGAATTCGTGTCCCTGTTGGTCTACTCACCTGTGCGCTGCACCTGTTAGACCGCTGCCTCACCTATCCAGGGACTTCCTATCCAGGCGGCCTCCCGCCGCTCAGGTACCGCTGCTATCCCATCTGACTGCTACTGCTGAACCACGGTATGCATACTTCTCTTTGACTGTGCTGTGTATTGCATATCTTGCTGGACTGTGTTTGGTTCTCTCTGGAGTCTGCTATCCGCTGAGTCTATTGCCATCATTGACTGTGTTATAATTGTGCTGGACTACTTCAAGAGACTTTCTAGATTGCAGACCTGCTCAGTCATTTATATCTATATGTATATCTATATTGTGCATATTACTGTGGATCGTGTATAAGGTGCCTGTGTATATCCTGTGTTGCAGTCTTCCCCTGTGCACCTCCTCACATATATATTCAGTGGTACAACTTGCTGATGTCAGACCACTGATCCCTGTTTCCGGTATCACCTGTTCCATCATCCCCTCACATAGCAGTGGTACAACTTGCTGCCGCAGACCACTGACTACCCGGATACCTCCACTTGGATTCCATTCCTTCACTCAGACAGCGGTACAACTTGCTACCCGCAGACCGCTGACTCTCATCACCTCCTTGTTTCTGTTGGACATTCCTCCTCTCTATAGCAGTGGTACAACTTGCTATCGCAGACCACTGACTATCTTCACGTGTCCTTGTCCATACAGTTCCTTGTGTATTATTACCTCATTATTACCAGTGTTGCTAGTCATAGACTTCCTGAGCATCTCATCGGCCATCATTTCATGTTCCGTGATCACCTAGCTACCAGAGTACTCGATTACCATCTACATTGCTCTGGTAAGCCTACCATCTGGTGATCCCTGGGTAAAGACTCCTAGTGCCCGTGACAGTAAGATCAGGCCATGACAGACCCAGATGTGGAACCTACCGCCAAAGAGATGCTGCAACATCTGGTTAGCCGTGTGGAGCAACAGGATGCCCGCCAACAGCTGTTACTTCAGTGTTATCAGTCATTAACCTCCCAAGGAACATCTGGACAGACCGTGACAGCTACTACTGAAGCTCCTGTGCTTTCCTCCGTTTCCCCATTGCCATCCCAGGTGTCTACAGCTTCCACGCTTCACCTGCCTACTCCGTCAAAGTACGATGGAGACCCCAAAACTTGTAGGGGTTTCCTTAACCAATGTTCAGTCCATTTTGAGCTCCAACCTCAAAATTTTTCTACCCATCGTTCCAGAGTGGCCTATCTTATCTCTTTGTTTTCAGGACAAGCCCTGGCTTGGGCCTCCCCTCTGTGGGAGAGGAACGATCCAATATTACAAGATAGTGCCAAATTCATTTCTACATTCCGAAGTGTGTTCGATGAACCAGGTCGTGTGACCTCCGCTGCTTCCAGCATCCTCCGTCTGCGACAAGGATCTCATACTGTAGGCCAGTACGTCATTCAATTTAGGATCTTAGCCTCTGAACTTCAGTGGAACACTGAAGCCCTAGTTGCCGCCTTCTGGCAGGGGCTTTCCGATAAAATTAAAGATGCACTGACTACCCAAGAGCTTCCTTCGTCACTTGAAGATTTGATCTCTCTATGCCATCGTGTTGATATGAGATTTCGTGAAAGAGAGGCTGAGAAAACGACTTCTGCTAAAGCACCTCTTCGCTCTAACCCTCAATTTCGTCCAGTGTCACCCGCTGTGATTCCCATGGAGATAGGACGTTCCAAGTTATCTTCTGAGGAGAGGAAACGAAGAGTCAAGAATAGACTCTGTATCTATTGTGCTGATTCCACTCATGTCCTCAGCTCCTGCCCTAAGAGATCGGGAAATGCCAGGCCCTAACTAGTTCTGGAGAGGTGAAGTTAGGGTCCCTGGAGTCCTCTCCATCGTCTATGAAATCTAAAGTCTGCGCTTTTGATGTGACTATTTCCTTTGCTACCAAAACCTTTGAGTCACAGGCATTGATTGATTCCGGAGCAGCAGGAAATTTTATTTCCAAATCGTTAGTAAATCAATGGTCTCTACCAGTGATTACCTTAAAAACTCCCATTACTGTGACGGCTATCGATGGATCACGTCTCATCAACGGTCTCATCACCCAGAGTACGTCTCCAGTAACCCTTCAGATTGGTGCTCTGCATCATGAAGAGATATCGTTTTTAATTCTTCCTGTTACGACAAGTCCGATTGTCCTAGGCCTTCCATGGCTTCAGTGTCACTCTCCCCAGATTGACTGGCGCACCCCTCAAGTCACGTCTTGGGGGTCTGAATGTCACCATCATTGCCTTTCCCAAGTCATTCCTCTCAAGGTACAGCAAGCTTCCATCTCAGCTATTTCACCAGGACTCCCTCCTCAATATGCTTCATTTACCGATGTTTTTGATAAAGCTCAGTCTGAACGTCTTCCTCCTCATCGTTCTTGGGATTGTCCGATTGACCTTCTTCCTGGCAAGACTCCTCCCAGGGGCCGGGTCTATCCACTCTCGTTACCTGAAACTCAAGCTACATCTGAATATATACGGGAGAACCTCCAGCGTGGGTTCATTCGACCTTCCACCTCGCCCGCTGGAGCTGGGTTCTTCTTTGTCAAAAAGAAGGATGGATCATTACGCCCTTGTATAGATTTTCGTGGACTCAATGCCATTACTATCAAGAATCGGTATCCCATTCCGTTGATCACTGAGCTATTTGACCGCATCAAGGGAGCCCGTATTTTTACTAAGTTGGATCTTCGTGGTGCCTACAATTTAATCAGAATTCGTTCCGGTGACGAATGGAAGACAGCGTTTAACACCAGAGACGGGCATTACGAATATCTGGTAATGCCTTTCGGGCTATGTAATGCCCCCGCTGTTTTTCAGGGCTTCATCAATGAGATTTTTCGGGACTTATTATATGTATGTGTCGTCGTCTACCTGGACGACATATTGATTTTTTCACAGGACCTGCCCTCTCACCACCAACATGTGGCAGAAGTCCTCTCCAGGCTACGGAAAAATTCATTGTTCTGTAAATTAGAAAAATGTTCATTCGAATTACCCCAGATTCCATTCTTGGGGTATATAGTTTCCGGAGTTGGCCTGAAGATGGATCCTGACAAAGTAAATACTGTACTACATTGGCCCCAGCCAACTACTCTCCGTGCGATCCAGCGTTTTTTAGGTTTTGCCAATTACTATAGACGCTTCATTCAAGACTTTTCTTCCATTGCATCTCCTATTGTGGCCCTGACTCGAAAAGGGGCTAATCCTAAGCAATGGTCAACTGAGGCTATTCAAGCCTTTCAAACATTAAAAGAGTCCTTCTCTTCGGCTCCAATCCTTCGACAGCCTGATGTGACACTCCCCTTCTTCCTAGAAGTAGATGCCTCTAATGTGGGCTTAGGAGCTATTCTCTCCCAACACTCGGAACAGCAAAAATTCCACCCTTGTGCCTTCTATTCTCGGGGTCTCCTACCCGCAGAGAAAAATTATACCATCGGGGACAAGGAATTACTGGCTATCAAAGTCGCACTAGAGGAATGGAGATACTTGTTGGAGGGAGCTCGCCATCCGGTGACGATCTTCACAGATCATAAGAACTTGTCATATCTCCAGTCTGCCCAATGCTTGAACCCTCGTCAAGCAAGATGGTCTCTTTTCTTTTCCCGTTTTGAATTAATAATTACCTTCAAACCAGCTGCCAAGAACAAAAAAGCTGATGCCTTATCTAGAGCCTTTGTTACGTCCTCTGATATAGAAGAGGTTTCCAACCATACCATTCTAGACCCCAAATGTATCTCACTGGCTGCTTCATCCACCAGAACGCTACCATTTGGGAAGACCCTTGTGCCTCCTATACTAAGGAGGAAAATCCTTTCGTGGTTCCATGCCTCTCGCTTTTCTGGACACGCCGGTGAACACAAGACTTTTGAGATCCTCTCTCGAAGTTACTGGTGGCCTTCAATGAGGAGAGACGTCAAAGAGTTCATTGCTTCCTGTGAATTATGTTCGCAATTCAAATCCTCTCGCAGAACCCCAGCAGGGTTGCTGCGACCACTACCCATTCCGTCCAAACCATGGACCCATATTAGTATGGATTTCGTTACTGACTTACCACCTAGTAAGAACCATAACACTATTTGGGTGGTAGTGGACAGATTTTCGAAGATGGCTCATTTCATCCCTCTGTCTGGTTTGCCTTCCTCGTCTATCCTGGCTGAACATTTCATTAAAGAGATCTTCCGTATCCATGGATGTCCATCTGAGATTGTGTCTGATAGAGGAGTACAATTCGTGTCCAGATTCTGGCGAGCCCTTTGTAAAACCTTGGGCATACGATTAGCACTCTCATCTTCTTACCATCCGCAATCCAATGGACAAACCGAACGTGTCAATCAAGATCTTGAGACTTTTATAAGGATATTTTCATCAGCCAATCAAGACAACTGGGTAGAGTTACTCCCTTGGGCTGAGTTCGCCCATAACAACATGTACCATGAGTCATCATCCAAAACTCCATTTTTTGTGGTCTACGGTCACCATCCGTCTTTTCCGGAATTTCCTGCCCTCCCGCCCACCCAAGTTCCTGCGGTGGAAACTGTTTGTCAGACTTTTAAAAATATCTGGTCTCAGGTCAGAACCTGTTTAAAGAAGACATCTGTCAAATATAAATCTTTCGCTGATAAGAAGAGGCGGGCTATTCCACCACTAAAAATGGGAGATCGTGTCTGGTTATCCACAAAAAATATTCGTTTGAAGGTTCCATCCATGAAATTCGCCCCTCGTTTTATTGGTCCATATAGGATCATTCAAGTTATCAATCCAGTATGTGTGAAACTCCTTCTTCCTAAGAGTCTTCGGATTTCTAATGCCTTCCATGTATCTTTGCTCAAACCTCTTATTATCAACCGTTTCTCAACTCCTCCCTCAGCTCCGCAGCCAGTTCAAGTTCATCAGGAGGAGGATTTTGAGATTACCGAGGTACTAGATGCAAAAATTTCGCGAGGAGTCCTCCACTTCCTCGTTCATTGGAAGGGCTTTGGTCCTGAGGAGCGCTCTTGGATCAAAGCTGAAGACCTTAATGCTCCTGCCCTTTTGAAGAAGTTTTACTCCAAAAATCCGGACAAGCCCGGTTCCAGGCGTTCTGTGCCCACCTTTAAAAGGGGGGGTACTGTCACTCACCGGACCGTGAGTGCCTCTTCCCGGACATTTAGGAACCGTGGCCGTCCACCATCCTGAGGGTCTGCGCATGCGCAGCCCTTTTCTATACTTCAGTGTATACCCCTTTAACTCAATTGGCAGATCAGGCAACACTCCCTATATTAAGCACCTGTGGTCAACACCACGTTGCCTGATCTTGGAGTCTCATTCCTCATGAGTCTCTGAAGGTGTTCCTGTATTACTCGTGTATTCAGCGCTGCTGATTCCTGTGGTTTCCAAACCACTTCTACTACTGTGGTTCCATACCACTTCTACCATCAACTGTATCATCATGACTGTTTGCTGATTCCTATCCGCTGCCTCCGTGCACTACAGTCTTCTAAACCACTTCTACGTTATTTTACATCTATGTGACTGTTTGCTCATTGCTATCCGCGGCCTCCGTGCACTCCAGCTTTTACTTCACTCACCTGCTTCTCATCAAGTCTGTTTGCTGATTCCTATCCGCTGCCTCCGTGCACTACAGTCTCCTGCTGGCAACTCGCCTGTGTTCAACATCGTGACTGCCAGCTGATTACTATCCGCTGCCTCCGTGCACTACAGTCTCCTGCTGGCAACTCGCCTGTGTTCAACATCGTGACTGCCAGCTGATTACTATCCGCTGCCTCCGTGCACTACAGTCTCCTGCTTGCAACTCGCCTGTGTTCATCATCGTGACTGCCAGCTGAATACTATCCGCTGCCTCCGTGCACTACAGTCTCCTGCTTGCAACTCGCCTGTGTTCATCATCGTGACTGCCAGCTGAATACTATCCGCTGCCTCCGTGCACTACAGTCTCCTGCTTTCAACTCGCCTGTGTTCAACATCGTGACTGCCAGCTGATTACTATCCGCTGCCTCCGTGCACTACAGTCTCATCTCATCTTTGCTGTGACTTCCTCGAGCCTGCCGCTTTCATTACCATCTGCTACACTTCGTGATCAACAGCTCCTGCCCTGCGCTGCACTCCTGTTTCCCATCGCTGTTGGTTCCTGTGGTTGCTACTGGTTACCTCCGTGTGCCGCTGAGTCCTGCTGCTGTGGTCAGCGCTATCCTCCATCTCCTGCTGATCCACTCTCCACGCCTTCACGTGTTCCACTGGTCTCTACCCTCCTGTCAGCATTTGATTTGTATCTCATCTACTACCCTCTGCTGGATCATCTCCATTCTCCTGGGTCTCCTATGAGTCCAGTTCCACGTGTTGCTGACTCCTGTGAATTCGTGTCCCTGTTGGTCTACTCACCTGTGCGCTGCACCTGTTAGACCGCTGCCTCACCTATCCAGGGACTTCCTATCCAGGCGGCCTCCCGCCGCTCAGGTACCGCTGCTATCCCATCTGACTGCTACTGCTGAACCACGGTATGCATACTTCTCTTTGACTGTGCTGTGTATTGCATATCTTGCTGGACTGTGTTTGGTTCTCTCTGGAGTCTGCTATCCGCTGAGTCTATTGCCATCATTGACTGTGTTATAATTGTGCTGGACTACTTCAAGAGACTTTCTAGATTGCAGACCTGCTCAGTCATTTATATCTATATGTATATCTATATTGTGCATATTACTGTGGATCGTGTATAAGGTGCCTGTGTATATCCTGTGTTGCAGTCTTCCCCTGTGCACCTCCTCACATATATATTCAGTGGTACAACTTGCTGATGTCAGACCACTGATCCCTGTTTCCGGTATCACCTGTTCCATCATCCCCTCACATAGCAGTGGTACAACTTGCTGCCGCAGACCACTGACTACCCGGATACCTCCACTTGGATTCCATTCCTTCACTCAGACAGCGGTACAACTTGCTACCCGCAGACCGCTGACTCTCATCACCTCCTTGTTTCTGTTGGACATTCCTCCTCTCTATAGCAGTGGTACAACTTGCTATCGCAGACCACTGACTATCTTCACGTGTCCTTGTCCATACAGTTCCTTGTGTATTATTACCTCATTATTACCAGTGTTGCTAGTCATAGACTTCCTGAGCATCTCATCGGCCATCATTTCATGTTCCGTGATCACCTAGCTACCAGAGTACTCGATTACCATCTACATTGCTCTGGTAAGCCTACCATCTGGTGATCCCTGGGTAAAGACTCCTAGTGCCCGTGACACCTCGCCCTTTAGACTGTACACTCTCACAAACTGGGCTTTCTTCTCTTGTGTCCTCCTTCCTCCACTTTTGTTACCACCAACATGCCTATGTCTTCCCCCCCTTTCCCAATCTCTGTTCCTGTGGGTACAGGCTCATCTAGTGTTGTTTTACTCTCTTTTATATTCCCACACATGTGCGTCAGTTTGAAGGGCGGCACTTACATTACTGCTGTTAAGGGGGCAATGCAAGGAGCCGGCGGGTGTATAATGTTTATTAGGAAGGCTTGTACGTTGTATAGTCGGCGGCTCCCTGCATTGCCCCCTTAACAGCAGGAACAGCAGAGTATCGCCCTTCAAACTGACGTCCATCTGTGTGGGGTATGTTCATGTCTCACAATTGTTGCCTGTCAGTTTTTCCAAGAGTCTGTGAGCCTGAGTCATTAAGGCAAAAAAGGAGTAAATGTTCTCTGGGACAAACCATGTTACAGTGCAAGGGGTGCAAATTAGTTTATTATTTTGCATATAAGTTAAATACTGGCTGTTTTTTCATCTAGCACACAAATACTTGATAGCTTTATTATTACACTGAAATTTAAAGTTGATCTAGGACATGTCCTACCCCAAGTATAAATCTGTCCCCACATTTTAAATTTACCTCCCCCCTCCAATGCAACATGGTTTTGCCCAGGTGCAAATGTTACTCCTTTTTTATGCTTTGCTCTCCTTAATGACTCAGGCCCTGTATTTGCAGTATGACGGGAATAGTATTCGCGTTTAGCATGTTGCTGTAAGTGTTGTTGGGATTTTCTTATTTGCAATAATGACTACCACTGGCTTATTAGTGCTGTGCCTTTATTATCATTGTACTGTTTTGCTTTTACTGTGTTGCCCAATTCTTCCATGTTATGTATTACTTTATATTCTCTGTATGGCGCTACAGACGCCTTGTGTCTCCATATAATTAAAGAATAATAATAACAATAATAGGCCATAAACCCTATAGGCACAATGGTTACCTGGTTCAGGAATAGTGGTAATTAATCCTCATTCTATCAGTGATTAGGAAAGATTTATCAAACCTTCTAAAAAGGAAAAGTTGGAGTGTTGCCCATAGCAACCATGCAGATTCCAGCTAGCACTTATCTCTTACACTGTAGAAGATGATAGCTAGAATGTAACCTACACTTTTTCCCATTTAGAATCTTCGATAAATTTACCCCATTGTTCTCATAAAAATGTCACATTCACCTGTATTCATCCAGGAGTGTGAGACAGCTCCCCACAATGACTAGAAATAACTACAAATCATTGTTACATTGTGTCACCTATCACTAAACCAAGGTCATAGTCTACAATGCAAAGTTCCACAAATGTCAGGAATCAGTGGTCGCTTTCTAACACGACAAATATCTTAAGAATTATTCCTTCTCAGGAGCAGAACAGATGTTGACATTTTTCTCTTGATAATTCCCATCGCTGTCAATTTACCGGGAGCCAATAACCCTTTGCATGACCCCTTTTAATAAACACAAAATAGAAAAAGATGGTTTTTGGAAAGACAGTGACAGATATTTCAATCGGTTCTGTTCATAGTCAGGAGAGGGATAATAAGACACCCAGGACCTTACAGCAACGTCTTATGTACCACATAACCAAGGACATTAGGCGGGCAGCAGCTTCCTAATACACTAGGGCAGAGAAGATGGGTTATCCGTCTCAGTGAGATGTGGTTGTTTTTCTCTCCTTACGGTGCCCCCTCAGAGATCACAGATGTCAGAAATAGCAACGGTGGAAGGAAGAGGAACATCACATACTGCAAAGTGCTCTGCAACAAGTATCATGTAGGTGACGGGATGTCACCTCCCCAACTCTGCTGTCTCTAAAGTCTGACTTCTGTCCAGTGGACTGTGAAATCCTTTCCTCCTTATCACACTTCCCCCACCTCACTGTTATTCCTGATTTATGCCTGCTAAGCTTTTAATTCAAGATATTAAATCCCAGTGACACAGCGAAGAGGTCACGGCAGGTTATACTGTGTTGTACAGTGTACATTATAATGTCCTGGGTTACACTATTAATCCCGTTTCAAACATCCGCTATACATTTATAAAGCTAACTCTAACATTTCTCATACCTTCTTGCTTTTTTTTTTTATATCATTTTATAGAATTGTAGACAGTTTAAGCAATTATGCCAACACAGATTTTGGTATTTAATTTCAGAAAAAAGAAAGTTCCAAAGGGTTTTAGAGCAAAACATGACATGCTCAAAGGAAAGAAAATTGTATTTACAACAATAATCAATCTCTCCATAATTTGAATTATATTCTGGCTTATTTTGTAATAACCGCTTCTCATGAATCATAAAATTAGTAAACTAAGCAGTGATTTCTCTGGCGTTAATACATTGATAATGTGATTATTGTAATACAGCATGTAAATAAAACCCACAGTCTGCCCAAATAAATATATAAATATATATATATATAGAGAGAGAGAGAGAGAGAGAGAGAGAGAGAGAGATTTATATTTACATATAGATATAGCTATATATATATATATATATATATATATATATATAGCCAGTAGAGTGTACTAATGGAACCGTATGGTAAAATTTAATTATATAGAGAGGACTTGAACCATTGAAAAAATGTTTAATTGATTCACTGTAAATAGAGATCTTGGGCCAAATATTGCATCTCATCTAACAAACCAAACTACAAGAGAATCCCTCATCTGTAATGTAGGCTGTCATTGTAACACTGAATATCTTGTACTAGGTCCCGTCCATGCACAAATAACACACACGGACCTGCCAGAGCGCTGTTGTTTAATGGAAGATTATGCAAATAGTTTAATAACCAGCTAACCAGTGTTCTGACATGACAAAAAGAAGCCTCTAATTAGTTTATGACCTCCTTAAGTGCTCGCCTCAATCAGTAAGTTCCTTGTTATCGACTCTAGAGATGTGATAACAACAGAGGAACATGTAAGTGCATCCTGCCTTTGCACGCAGATAAAGGCTGATTATTATTATAATCTCCATATAATTGGAGTATTATTCTGCGTTTTATATCCTCACCATTACACTGTACTAAATATTCATCCATTTCTATTTAAACTCATTCTAATTGTTTTTATCTTAATAGGCAATGTCATGCTTGTTTACTAACAGCACAGACTGTGTTCTATTCAGCAACCAATCAGATTCTAGCTATCATTTATCATTCTGATTGGTTGTTCTGGTCAACACCTCCACTCTCCTCTTTTAGATGGTTTTAGAAATCTATCCTGAAGCTGATTTAAGAAGCTGTGAAAAACTGCGATTTTGCATTGGAAGATAAAATATTTAAATTAACTAAAGTTATGTGCACATTTTGGGGTGCATTTCCAGGGGAATCCCAGAGATCACCTTTGATTTCATTTTAAGACATCTTTAGAGGTGGCAGCAATCTGCTCTTGACCTAATTAGGCACACTCAAATAAAATACAAATGTTTGCAATGCAGAGCAACTGTAAAAATGCATTTTATGTACAGTAATAGGGGTAACATTAATAACATCCTGATATGTGTATTTTATGGGGGAAAAAATGGAGAAAAAAAACCTTTTTTAAACTATTTTTATAAATGACTATATTATTAACAGGTGTTAATGCCTTTACTATTTTATCAGTTTATCTGTGCGTTCCAATGGGAGTTTATATATACATACGTATTGTATGTATCCTGCATTGTGCTTTGTCTGTTTGCATTCGGCAAGTGCAATACAGGCAGAACGCGGGCACATGCGCAGCAGCTACGTTTAGGCAGCACTGGACTATACAGCAGCCGCGGCGCTGTCAAAGAAGCGTCCGCGGTGGTGATGTATTGTATACAGCACCGCCGCGGACGCTTCTTTGACAGCGCCACGGCTGCTGTATAGTACAGTGACAATATGTAGGGCACTTCTTTAACGGAGGGGAGGGGTTTCCGGAGACCCAGAAACCCCCCGCGTGCTCCCCTGTTTAGAAAGTTTAAAGCAAAGGAGAACTTACTATTTTTCTATCAATGCCGAAAGCTTAAATTACCATAGGGATAGGAAATGGTTTCAGTAAAACAACAGCCAGGAACAACACAAGACTTTCCACCAAAGGCTCTATTTCCTTCAGGAACGCTTGGAACAAGATAGGATTAGGCTCTGTTGCTATTAAGACGACGAGCTAAGTACCGCAAATTACTGTCTCTAGTCCCAACTAAAGAGCTTAAATAAACACAAGAGTAGACTCTGTTTCCTTCAATAACAAAAGGTTACATAGCACAGAGTATCATTTCCTTTAGAAATAAAAGGGAAGCAAATACGGGGTGCATTTATCAATGGGTGAATATACTATTCAACAATTGCTGTGGTACTTGTACTGCCGTAATATCTCTGCTGTTATCGCAATCACAGGACGAAAGAAATGGATCTGGGAGCTTTGGATGAGTACCATAAAAATGGTGTTTTGCCAGTGCAGTCACAAGTGTGATGATCGTTCACAAACTCAGCCCATGGAAACAAATTATCTTAGTGGTCCTGCTGCTAAGAACTAAAGGACCTCATTTGATTAACTCTATTTGTTTGGCCTTTACATTGTGAATGTGACCTACCCACAAATTGTACCCTTCAATCAAAGATGATTTCCTGTGGGAAAATTAAAAACCTGCTGGAAGAAGATGTCCGCAAGTACTAGGGCAGAAAGAAAAACTTTCATAGGGACAAATCGAAACATTTTGGAAAATTATCTACTGTGATCCAATTGATGACGTCCGTGAAGACGTGGGTCCATGGTGGAAAAAGAATTTAAAGGTTTTGCAGAAGACTAATAAGAGACCTTGGTTTGTGCAGAGGTGGAACAATCTGCAACAGCCTTCTAAAGACCTGGCCACCAAAAACTACAACTAATATCTCCCAAGGTTTTCTTTATCCACGAATGTCCAAAATATAACTCTTCTCCTATGAGAGAATGAACCATTTACATAGGTTCTTCAGTGGAAGGAAGTAAAGGGTGTTGGACACTGCGGTTTTCCTGGTATGGTCATTCTCTTGGATACATTTTCTGTAGTTGAGATCGAACTTATTGTACGTGTTATAGTATAAACAAGTATGGGCAGGTAGTCCTACCAGATAAGTGTATCGGACTCAGTGGTGGATTAAGATGATCTGGGGCCCTGGGCTGTGTGTACATCATGGGCCCCCTCTCAGACTCTCCGCTTGCCAGATATAGCCTTAGTCTACCAGTGGCGCACGCAGGGGGGGTTTCTGAGTTTCTAGAAACCCCCCCTGCGCTAACTAAGTGGCCTCTGTCCTATACAGCAGCCGCGGCTCTGTCAAAGAAGCGTCCGCGGCGGTGCTGTATTGTATACAGCAGCGCCGCAGACGCTTCTCAGACATCGCCGCGGCTGCTGTATAGGACAGCGCTGGCGAAACGGAGCTGCTCTCTCTCTGTTTTTTTTTTTTGGGGGTCGGCGGGGTGAAACCTTCCCCACCAACAATCCTCCATGCGCCCCTGTCTACCCTTGTCGCATATCTCACCACCCTCCCACATGTTGGCACATATGACAGCCAGCATCCCTCCCATTGTAATATTTCCCTACTCTCTCCTTGTTACATATGCTCCCTCACCATCCTCCACGTGACCCATATACCTCTCCTCCCTATCTTCCTCCTTTCCTTCATCATAACGCTCTCCCCTCCATCTCCACTGATTATTACCTGTTGCATTGTCCGGTATTGAAGGGGAGAATTGTACACAAGCCCACTTCGTCCAGCCCCACCCTACCCCCAACCAGGCATAGTATTTAACCTCCCTTTCGCTTATGCCAAAAACTATTTTTGGACCAGACTGGGCACTGTGGCAAGGTCTTCATTAACTTTGCTGGAAAAGTGTCTCCATCCATCATTACTATGTCACCATCCATGACCTCTCTCTGGTTACAACTACTGTAGGCTAGAGTCTATGGCGGGGGCCAATAGGTGAGGTTTTTGGGGAACCATTGTGCCACATGCTTATATGAATAAAAAGAAGAAATGAGAGAGAATCATTTATATGAACAGTAGCTTTCGAAGTTATACCTTAATGGAACATATTTCATTTTACTTCATCAAAAGGAAATAGGGCTGATTAATTAAGGAATGTAAAGCAAAAAAAAAAAAGAGTAATGTTGCACCTTGGTACAACCATGTTGCATTGGAGGGGGGGGGGTGAAATTTCAAATGTGATGGAAGATTTATAGTTGGTGTAGGACATGTCCTAGATCAACTTTACATTTCAGTGTACAAATAAGCTATCAAGCATTTGTGTGCTATATGAAAAAACAGCCAGTATTTAACTTATGTGCAAAATAGTAAACTAGTTTGCACCCCTTGCATTGTAACATGGTTTTGTCCAACAGAAAACTTACTCCTCTTTTTACTTAACTTCCTTAATGAATCAGGCCCATAGTGTCATACCCTAGATCCAGAAGCAGAAATGTGACAATTCAGGTCACTCTAGATTCCCGGCAGCTTCTATATTTCTCTAGACTTATACCAGCCAATGATGACTTATTTATTGCAAATATCAGAATACAACTGGATGTTGAAAGTGGATGTTGACACTGTAGAGAACACTTGATTATTAGCCACTTTTGAGGGTGGTCTATTTACAACATCTTTCTGATCTTTCCTCCTCCCGGATCCACCTTGGGATTGGAAATGTAAAGGAGTAACAGATGTGGATATAATTAGGAGGAGGGTCCGACCTGTCTGCTGTGAAATGTTCTCGTTCCGAGAGCTACGTTCACAAAATTCATATTCACACTTTCTTGTTCATGAAAGCCTGGGAGAAGTCAGTTTATAAATACATTTAACAGCAAGCCCTCCCTTCGGGCCGTACAGTTCTCTCTCCAGATGGCCCCGCTCCCTCTCTGTAGCAGTGCGAAGAAAACATTGTCAAAGTGCCTGCAAGAAGACCGAGGGCATTAAGAGCCCAGCATAAGCCTCACTTGGATGCACCAAACCTGGCATTAACCAGAGGAACGTAGAAGGGAACGGCCATTAGCAGGCACAGAGAAAGACTGTTAATTAACCACGCACACAATGAGTCAGAAACAAAAGCTGACAGGTTTCTGTGCCGGTGGACAGAGTTCTACCTTATCATACTTGCTGTGTTGTCGACACACTGCTGGCGCACATTCAGTGCTGGAGAATAATTAAAGAAAGATCCGATGATATTATACTACGCCTCTGACTGCGAGAGTTTCATGTTGGAGGAAGGAATTGTCTAAGAACAGTTTGCAACTGTCAGGGAAGCGCTGTGCGTGGTTTAGGAGATTTAGAAGAGCATAGAAAGTTGTCCTGTTTTTGATAGATCAGCCTAGAACGGTACAAGGAACAAACAATTACGTTTTATGGGTCAATAACAACAGAGGGTGTAATGTAACGGAACACCAAAACCATTGTCCTTCACCAGAATGACTTGCTAGCTTTTTTCTTTGCTCCAGAATCTGACAAATCAGAAAGTATAAGTAAAGATCCCTGGTCAAGGCAAAATTTGGAGATCTGACCAATGGGGTTTATTTACAAAATTGTGATCTGCCCTAAACCCATAGACGATAACTGTCTTCCCCAGAGAATTGCACGCAGCACAATTCATTTAGGGGTTAACTCAGGAGAGATCAGAGATCTCCCCTGAATTCACCTACCTACCATAGAACTCTATGGGGACTTTAATGTTAGTAATTTTTGAATATTTTTGCTGCAAACTATTTTAGGATGGCCTTAGCTTACCTGTCTCTATGGGGTCCACTGAAGCCGGAAAGGGTTTTGCATGATTCCCCACCAGGTCAAAATCTATGCGCATGTACGAAATTTAGCTGCGCAGTTCAGATTCTGCATTCACCAGCTGCCAGTGAAGACACAAAACACTTTGAGTAGGAGGGCGTTCTTGGCTGGGGCTCCCCCAGGAGCTCTGGCATAGTAAATAGCGGCTGTACTGCTAGATGCATCGCTAGGATTTGCAGCAATACACAATATGAGTGGTACCACTGTATCAATAGCAAACAGACCCCTAAGTGTTCTGGACTCCCACAGTTACAAAGTTCTTAGGCAAACTTTATTTCTAACATCTATTCCCTAATTCAATTCTTTTCATGAAACAAGTGGTGGAATTAAACAGAAAAGGTGATATATTTCATTCTAACAATGCATCTAGAGATGGGCGACGGTGTGGAAAAATGCCTTTTGACAACGGCGGGAGGTCCAGCAATAAGTTCTTCAAATTCTGCTTTGCCATCCGGTACTGTAGTTGTAAATTTACATTCCGCGTTCCATAGAATTTATAGTCTATAAATAGAGCTGGGATGATGGTGTCAAATCATTCTGCTCCGTGATGTGTTTGGTGCATAAAAATAATGGAGGCGTCTGTGCAGAATAAAAATGATAGAGGGAAATCACATGGATCGCTTAAGGCCAAAAATCTGCCTTCAAAACATGCAGAATTCTGCAGCCGAGAACAAAGTGAGACCAACATTCCATTATTATCATTATTATCCTTTATGAATAAAACGTCACCTTACTCCATAGCTTTGTACATTGAGGGGCTCATGAAACAAATAATTAACGCACAATGGCATGAGACGGTAAAGTATGGAATGGTTGTGAAAATTTAGATTATCTCTAAATGCATCCATGTATAAGACACTGCCTTCAGTTTCGGCTGCATGGAGAGGAACACAGACATCCACAGCTTTACCGTTCAGTGTCCCTGTGATGTTGAGGTCCCATATGAGTTTCCACGCTTATTACTTCTTTCTCTATGCTCTGTGCTCTACTTACAAGAAATGGAATAAATTAACTACAACACAGCCAAGTGCATGGAAACAGCAAATTCATCCACCAAGCCTCCAAATTGAAGGACATGAGACCTATTCATACTGAGCACTTGCGTATACTCAAAAAGATACATCTAGTCTTGAGTTTGGTTTTAGTAACAATCACAGGGCCTATATATTAAGAAGGGGCGATAACGAGATATTAAGCTGTGTCGGCAATACTGGCATGGAGCTGTAAGGGTTAACTTACCACTTTACTGAGCCAATCTCTGACAATAGGCGCTTCAGTGAATCGGGTAACGGATTGGTGTATGTACAGTTGAGCTGAAAGCTTTCAGTTCCAAGTAGTATAAAAAAAAAAGGTACAAATATATTAGAAATATTTTAAAGAAGGTAAAAATGGTTAACTTTTTTAATCTTCTTTTATCTCCATTCTGACATGGTGATAGCAGAACAAGTATTTCAGTGGTAATCCAGAATGCTTGTGAAATAGTCCCCGTGTAAATCATGCGACACCCAGCACCTACAGGGTATAGCGAAACCCTATCACTGGCAAAACACTCGCCAACCATAGTTCTTTTTGTCCTTTGAAATAATCCTCAGATCAGACATGATGGTGTTAATAGTTTATATCAGCAGATTAGATATTATAAACCAATGTAACTTTGTGAGGCACTATGTTCATGGTCGTAGGGGCTGATTCCGCGATGTGTGGCGCAGCGCCTCTGGACTGGTAGCAGGGGGACACCGCGGCGATGCAATATCACAGATTGTTCCTCACACCCCATAGGAGGTGCGCAAGAAAATGCGCAATGTTGGTTACCGAAGTATCCGGGAATGCGCACAGCTGAACATGGCGGTGATGTACCACAGCACATACTGGAGAATGGAATTACCCTGATAGAATCACAAATGGATAAACCGGTTCCCTTTTGGAACATTGTAGAAGAGATTAAGGGCTAGATTTACCAAGCTGCGGGTTTGAAAAAGTGGGGATGTTGCCTATAGCAATCAATCAGATTCTAGCTGTCATTTTGTAGAAGGTACTAAATAAATGAAAGCTAGAATCTGATTGGTTGCTATAGGCAACATCCCCACTTTTTCAAACCCGCAGCTTGGTAAATCTAGCCCTAAGCGGTTACAGACTCTGAAACGGTCATTACTAAGGTTGCATAAATGTGATCTGGTGCGCCTAAATTTACTCTACTGTACCCATTTATATGGAAAGGTTTGGTCTGTGGGGGGGATGCAACGTTTTTTTCTTCCGATGGGAAAATCTGGATAGATCGAGGCCTTCCGTGCTGAACGTTTGCTAGGTGCAGGGATTTGCTTCCCATTGTCCCCACATGCAAAAATATGGACATGATATTTCATTGATTTTTGGGGGGCTCTCAAACGAGATTAGGCATCGCTTGGCTCTATTCCTTCTAGCAACATGTACCTTTACATTATGGTCCACAATCCTGCATATGATTGTGTGCAGCATCTGCATGGAGGTATAGGCCAAAAGTGAGATTTTGGGGTGCACTTATGAATGCACAAGGTTGTCCAATAGCCGCATTTGCACAAAGCTAAATGCACCATGTACCTGGGTATTTTCTGGTTAGTAAATTATCTTTTCAGTGTATAACAGAAAGTGGGAGTTTTATGGGAGACTCCGATGAAGATCCTGGTGTCACCTTTGTCTCAAGGTGTAATAGACACCAGAGTTAGATTGTTAGCTCCATTAGACAAGGGAAATTGTAAAAAAACAAATAAGTATCTATTACTGAAAAAGTGACATGGTCTATGTAAAAAAAAAAAAAGAAAAGAAAAAAAGACAACGAATGCTATTAATATTATCACATGAACTGCGCCACGCTCTGAGAAATAATGTAATTCTCATTTTAACTTACCCCTAGGGGAGAATTGAACAGACAGACAGTAGTCATTTGCCTCTCTATAGAATGAAATGGGAGCTCATTACTTGATAGCTGACAAAAAAGACAAAGTGAGGACATTACTGTAGAAGGGAGGGTGCAGCTTTATGTTGCAATTCGCGTCATGTCCCCGCACACCTTGCGTCCAATTTGCGCTCTCTGGAAGAACTGCTGTAAACTCTCAGGAGTCTGCAAGGTCTCAACGTAGTTCAGGAGTTTCCCGCAACATTCTGGGACAGTAGGCAGCTATGTATATAATGCACTACTGAACTTATATACATGGCAATGCAATCTACTATTAAAATGTAACTACAACACACTTAGTTCATGATTCTTTTCTTTAAGGCAAAACTGGTAACTCCCGCACCCTCTTATTCTCACTTTGATTTCCTATTTGTGCGAAATTTAGTTAAAAAGTTACTAGTGTCAGTTCCCGGTAAGTGAATAGTGTTGTTTCAATGAAAGATTGCTTAACTGAGATAAAAAAAAATAATAACTTGTGTTGATAAATAAAAGATGGATGTACCCTTACTAATGACAAGAGAGGTCTTAAAGCCAAACGCACTTAAATTCATGTGTTTGTGTGCATAACCATCCAATAATGTCCACAGGGAATGGCCTACGGCTTCTCTATATATTCCCCACTCTTCCCTCAGGGGATGGTGGGTCTCTTTTTTGCCGCACCGAATACCTCCCTCCCTCCCTTCAGATGTCACTGGGTTCTTGCATTTCCATGTCTGTCTTTAACAATTTTCTATTCCTCCTACAGAGGAAGCACAGTAGGCAGGAAAGCATTGCAGTCAGCGACTAATTTATACGGTGCTTCCGCTGATTGGCCGCAGGGCACTTCCCTCCTTGAAGTAACGTGACCCTTGGTCGGTTTGTGTGGGGGATCCATTGAATTTCTTTGTGTGGGGGACCCATTGACTTGCTTTGCGTGGACACGTCATTATGAGTCCAGAAGAGGTGTAGTCACTCTTACGCCAGATTTAGCACCAGCCAATCATAAAGGATTATATCCTGGGACCAGTGGTGTAATAGCCATCTGACTTTCTTCCACTGTTTGGTTTCTGCTATTAGTTGTTAGCTGACTCACATTGCTCTCTCCGCCACCATTTTTGTTTAATAAAACTGTGACCTTTTGCCAAATTTCCATTGGTGTCCGTGTGTTTATTTATTCATTTACAGTTAAAGTCACACACGAAAGAGTTGTGGCTGTAATGAAAGACAGGTATCAACACTATGCTGTTTAAGGTGTAATTAAAAAGTCAGATGTTAAATATATACAGTTCAGGCCCATTCCTGGTAAGATATTTGCCAATCTATCAACTATATATCAGTAAACTGTCAATCTATACCTTATTATGTAAATCAGGTATCATACAATAGAGAATTATGGGGTATTGGATGGCATATTTAATAGGTTTATATGCTCAGTACCAGTAAAAATTAAAATGTACTTGTCCTCCGTTCTCCATATGGTTGAAGTCCATGGGGTAAATGTATCAAGCTGAGAGTTTTCTGGCAGGTTTGAAAAACCAATCAGATTCTAGCTATCATTTATTTAGTACATTCTACAAAATGATAGCTAGATTCTGATGTTTGCTATAGGCAACATCTCCACTTTTCAAACCCACCGGAAAACTCTCAGCATGATACATTTACCCCCAGATTTATTAGATAATAATCTGCTGTACAGAGTGCTCATGTAACAGGATGTTCATATAAATGATGGCTAGCAATGTACACTGCACTCTACTAAATCTCCATTTCTTAAATAGGATGTAGTGCAAGCCACTTGGCTCAAAAATCCAATTGTGTTAATAATCAGCACGCTTCTGTCGATATCCCCTCTCCCCTACAGGTTTCAAGCACTGTGCAAGAAGAGTTGTTCTTGTGTGAAGTCTAAGGGGGCGTGGCCATGTGGATCACTACGAAGCTATTGGTCAATCTAGTCACCTGCTGCGATCCGTCTTTGCACGTCCCTAGGGTGAAGTTGGCCGAAGCCTGAGCGGAAACCCATCAGCCCCCATTATATTCCAACTGTTCAGTGGACTCCAAATAATGTCTTACTACAGGCGCTTTGTATCCGCCCCCTTTGTCTAATAATTTATTCTATTGCTTTACGACTTCCTTGATAGCACTGAAATTAAAATATAACAAATCCCCCCCATTTTCTAACCCGTATATAAATTTTGCACAACAAATAACTATTATATATAAAAGAAAATATGCCCTATAGTTGGCAAAAATTTCAACCATTTTCCTGCAGGAGGTGTAACAACAAAGAGGCAATCTGAGGCAGATGTATTAGGCAACAAATTTTGGCAGTAGCCAAATTAGAAAATGTTTTTTTTTTAAATGGCAGTTTTCTTGATGATAAATAACTTATGTGGCGATGTATATATGGACTGCAGTGCACTATAACTCTTATCATAATATATGTACTGCAAGTTGGGCATAATATAATTTTTTTGAGTGTTAGCGACTTCTCTTTAATAAATATTAATTTGTAAAGGTCAGAGAATAAGAAGACATATTGAGGATGGCATCTTTTACATACCTCCCATTTCGGTGGGACTACACCATCTCCCGAACCACCCAGTGGATCTGACCTATAGGAAAACTGACATGGCTTTCCAGAAAAGTAGATGTCATTGGTAAAAAAGTTGTGACATAAGGGGTTGGGATTTTGGGCAGATTGTGGGTGTGGCTTATCACTATCAGAACGAATCTATGAATCCAGGAACTGTCCCGGGAAATATCCTGTAGACAGAGCTGGCAATTATGGTCTTTGTTTATTTTTTTTAAATTCTCTTTATTGGTTTTAAAGAAGAGTAAAACAACAACAATATGGACATTGAACATATATACGATTCCATAAATTAAGGCATCACAATATAAATGATAACATCATCTTAACTTATCAGAATAAAAATTAGTTAGATATATTAGTCAAAACAGGCATCCTATGTGCATAACGATGAACAATAACGATATTATAAAGGAATGTATAGGAATTATGAGCATTTATAAACGAGAAGCAAAAATCTAATGAGGTTAATTGTTCACTCCAGGGTAGCAGCAGATTGTGCCAATGAGGGCGAGACCCCCAGTTAAAAGACTAATACATATATGGGCGGGGTGGGGGGAGTGGAGGACCTCCACAACAGGGAACACAAGCATGTTTACCAAAGATCAGAAATCACCAGTGGTCAACAATCGGAAGGGCAGGACTTGTGTAGTCTTAGCTCAGCTGCCTAAGAAGATACCACGTGGTAAACTCAAACTTGAAAATATTCTGTTGAAAAGGGGCTGTTATTGATTTAATGTACAATCCCCACTTTTTATTAAACCATATTCTTCCTTTTTCAATATCAGGGAGTGTAGCTTTCCTGTCTAAATAAATAATATCTAATATTGCTGTCTGAAGTTCGCCCAAGGTTGGAGGAACCGGGGATGTTCATTGTCTTAGGATCAGGTGTTTGGATACAGTGACCATTATTGTTAGGGCAGGAAGCAGCTCAGGGGAGGGTAAAGCATTCTTCCAGCCATCGAAATTACCGAGGAGTAGTGGTTCTCTAGATGCATTCACGTGTATTTTGAAACTATGATTAATGAAAACTGTAACTTTAATCCAAAACTTTTTCTTTTTCTTACATTCCCAAAAATGATGTGACCAATCCGCTATTTGCGTTTTACATTATGTCCTATGTAGCTCTCTTTATAAAAAATAACTATGAATAAGGCGATTGATTATTTTTGTTGAAAAGCGATGACAACCCTTAAACTCACCTTGCTAACACCCACATACTTTTTTCACTCATTGAAACATTTACAATTCTCTTTTGTGTTCATGCATTCAGTAGAAAGAAAGTCCATCACCCCAACATTACTATTATAGACTACTATTATACACAATATATCATATGTTACAACAAATTGAAATAGTGTATCCTCAATTTCACTGCAATATACAGAAAGTGTCTCAGCCCACACCTCTCAAAAGGTCATGTCTGCAGCCCTAAGTTGGAGCTGGGTAACATTAATGATGTGGGGCCTGATTCATTAAGGATCTTAAATGAAGAGGATCCTTTTTTCAGTCTCCTGGACAAAACCATGTTACAATGCAAGGGGTGCAAATTAGCATTCTGTTTTGCACATAAGTTAAATACTGACTGTTTTTCATGTAGCGCACAAATATCAACTTTAAATTTCCCACTTGCTTTTATTTACCTCTCTACATTACAATACTGCTCCTTTCACATGCACTAACATGGTCACACAACTGGTCCATTCCACTCGCAATGCAGCACACTCATCTCCTAATGCTGCGAACATTCCGTTGATCTGATTGGCTACATATTGTCCTATCACCCCCTACTTCAACACAGAGGACATCCCAGATGAGAGAAGATTAAATTAGATTCTCTAGGCAGCATGGTGGCTTAGTGGTTAGCACATCTGCCTCACAGCACTGGGGTCATGAGTTCAATTCCTGGCGATGGCCTTATCTGTGTGGAGTTTGTATGTTCTCCCCATGTTTGCGTGGGTTTCCTCCGGGTGCTCTGATTTCCTCCCACACTCCAAAAACATATTAGTAGGTTAATTGGCTGCTATCAAAATTGACCCTAATCTTTCTGGGTATGTTATAGAATTGACTGTGAGCTTCAATGGGGCAGGGACTGATGGGAGTGAGTCCCTGCCCTCAGCGCTGCGGAATTAGTGGAGCTATATAAATAGCTGATGAGGATTCGTAGTAGTGCACATTAAAACTGATAAAACTAATTGCAAAACTTCATGTAAGGGCCATCTGTTCATACATCTATAGTGTGCAATATTTAAGCAAGTAAAAGAGGTATAAAATAATATTTTATTGCAGTGTATTTCTCTAAGTTAACCAAATCTAGGACTTTGAATGTGGGACTATTATGGACTTTTTTTGTAAGTTATTTTACAAATACAGCTGCTTTCATGCATGTCAGGGGGCAAAGTACGGACATTTGAGGGTCCCAGAAACAATAGTTATCACTTTGGGACTTTCATATATTTTTTCATCCCTGTAAAAGAGATTTTAATTCCTCAAACCTCAGTTTACCTGACTCCAAGGAGTCCCAGCCGAAACAAGTATTTTCTCATTAGTAATTATCTTCCATCTCTATAATGTGAGTTGTGCCCACTCCCCCCCCCCCCCTCTTCGCCTCCTCTTGATCCCCCCTCTGTACCATAATGATGAAGTCTGCTGCAGGACCACCCATGTACACCCAGTAAATCATTGGCACTGAGCAATTTTTCCCCTCCGGACACCTATCACACTGCTTCCAAAAACTAATTAACATTAATAGCAGCTCGGCCTTTCCTACCAGTGATGCAATATGAAGTGAGGCAGACCTGCCGATCCGTTGCTGGGCTTAAATGAAATGACAATGAAAGGTCATTTTGGGGTTAGTAAATAAGAAAACTGCCTAGAAAATTGCAGGATTAGTTTAACGAGATTATTAATTTGATGGTTACTGTCTCTTGTTTACTGATTTAGAATAGTTGTTTCTGTCTCTACAAAACCTTGCACAGCAGTTGGGACGGGACTGCACGCACCAGTTACTCAGTTAGCATGGCTCCGACAACGTAGGTCATTAGTTGTAATATATGGAATGTATTCACTGGAGGGAAAGGTTACCAGTGATCTGTACTTGGACCGATGCTTTTTAATATCTTTATTGGTGACATTGCAAATGTATTGAAGGGAAAGTATGCTTTTTGTGGATGACACAAAGATGTGCACCTGGAGGGGTTAAACAAATGACCGATGATTTAGGTAGACTAGATGAATGATCAAGAGTGTGACAACTACAGTATAATGTAATAAACTGCAAAATCATGCACTTGGGTTTCAAAAACCCAAAAGATAAATACAGTATTAACAGCACTATAATGGAAACTACTGAGGAGGAAAGGGATCTAGGAGTCACTATTTCAGGTGACTTAAAGGCAGGTAAGCATCATCATCATCATCTATATAGCGCCACTAATTCCGCAGCGCTGTACAGAGAACTCACTCACATCAGTCCCTGCCACATTGGGGCTTACAGTCTAAATTCCCTAACACACACAGACACACACACACACAGACTAGGGTCAATTGGTTAGCAGCCAATTAACCTACCAGTATGTTTTTGGAATGTGGGAGGAAACAGTTGCACCTGGAGGAAACCCACGCAAACACAGGGAAAACATACAAACTCCTCACAGATAAGACCATGGTCAGGAATTGAACTCATGACTCCAGTGCTGTAAGGCAGAAGTGCTAACCACTAAGCCACCATGCTGCCCCATCTAACAAAGCAATGAGAAAGGCAAGTCAGATACTTGGTTACATAGGGAAAGGAATCAGTAGCAGAAAGAAAGAAGTAATAATACCACTGTATAGGTCATTGGTACTGCCTCATCTAGAATACTGTGTTCAGTTCTGGAGGCCATATCTCCAGAAGGATATAAATACATTACAGACTGTACAAAGAAGGGCAGCTTAAATGGTGCATGGTCTACAGCACAAACCTTACCCGGAAAGACTAAAAGATCTTAATATGTATCAGAGAAGGGAAAGGTGGAACATGATATAAACTTTTAAATATATCAAGGGTTTTAACAAGGTACAGGAGGGAAACATTCTTCACATGAAGACAAGTACTAGAACACGAGGACATGCACTGACACTGGGGGGGAAGTAGGTTCAGAGGAAATATGAGGAAAAGTTACTTCACAGAAAGGGTAGTGGATAAGTGGAATAGCCTCCCATCAGAGGTGGTAGAGGCTGATACAGTAAAGCAATTTAAACGTGCTTGGGGTGGACATAAGGATATCCTTACGAAAGAAATAAGGATCAAATAGGGTTTGAGGTTACCATAAGTTAAACAATGGGCAGACTAGATGGTCTAAGTGGTTCTTATCTGTCGTCAAATTTTATGCTTCTATGTTTTTACAGCAAATGATCATTTTACAGCACAGACAGAAGAAGAATTTAGAAGAAAACTGTAGATATAGCAACTTCTGCTGCACTACGCGGAGCCATCCTGAAAATCTGTGCAAGATGAAATCTACATAAAATGCACAACAATAACAATAATGTACGACCTAAAGTTAAATTTAAACACAACTACACACCATGAACAATCTTGGCGTTAGTATTCCTTTAAAAAAACAAAAAAGGTCATTTTTCAGTCTGTCTCTTTAAAAGACAATCAAGTAGTGGCCAGGTAGCTGATGTCCTGACTTAATGAGTAGTACTGGAATACAGAGAGTGTTTTCAGCCATCCTGTCAGTTAATTGATGACCTAGGCATCATTTCAGCATCCTGGGCCGAAAGGTTTGTTGGATGATTAGATGTTGTGTTCTTTATTACCCAGCTCCGCGCTGCTCGCCATGACAAGAGGGTAGTGCGGAGTGGTCTGTCACCAGTCTCTCCTTGCCCCATTAATCTGCAAATTAATCAGATCGCTGGCCTTCCAGAATCTGGATGTTACAATGTTTTAGCTAAAGAGAGATAAACAGTCGTCCAGATCTCTATCCCGGAACCTGGAACAAACTGACAACTCCACTAATGAAAGCGTCATACAGATAAACATAGGCGATAAGTGAGCAGATTTGGTGGCTAATCTGCTTCGTAGTGGAGTAATCACATGTCAGTGAACTGGCAGCTCTTTCACGTCTTAAGGGGCGCGTGGGTTAGAACAAAATGGAGCTCGCTGCGGTTAATAGGAGTAAATCACCTGCTTCAATTTCTAGTTACTGCCTTGGTCATGAGTGGTTTTATTGATAGACCTGAGCGACATCCATCGAATGAACTACCGCCTCAGCTGATAGAAATCATGTAAATTACATTTAAATATTTCATATCCCCAAATGCTATTTATGCATGGGGTAATGCAGGTTGTTTTGCAAATTACAAGGATAAATCACTGATGATTTTTGAAATTAAACTACAATCCTTCAGAGCAAATGCATGGCATGGGGGTCATAGATTAATTCTAATACCCTTATAATCTTCATTAACCAATGTTTGAATTTTCGAAAGTAGCTTGTCCACAATTCGTCATAATTCACTTTCTTTTATTTTGCTCCGATTTACCATATGCCAGCACTGGTTCGCCCTTCCCACTTCCTGTCAGCCATTTTAGATTATCCGTAGGAGGAGCTACAGTCACACAGAGGAAGGAAAGAAGGTTTGGAAGTTATTGTTTAATTTTTCTTTTTGTAGTGTTAATTTAGTGTTAAGTTTTGTTTTTAGAGAAATGTTTTGATTTTCATTGTGTCATTTTAGTAAGTTTAGTCATTAACTTGTTTTTTTAATTCCTTAGTTTTACTTTAAAGTTAATTCAGTTATTTATTTTTTGTTCATTGGTTCTTTTTTATACAAGTGTTTTAGGCTTTGTTTTTTGTATAATCTTCCTTTATGGAAAGGATAACAATCACATGAAACCAGTACAGCATTTTGCAGTATGGTAGAATAAATCAACCTCACAATTTTGCAACATAAGAAGGACAATAAAACAAAAAGTGGAAACAAATAGACAGGAGGAGGGGTATGGCGGAGAAGAGGTGGGAAAAGGGGAAATAAGGGGGTGTCACGGATCAATGCAGGAATACAGCTAAGGAGCCACGAATATGGTGAAAAACACTTAATGTTTATTTGCTAAAGAGTACAAAACAGAAGGTGTAATAATGAGCTTGCAGTAAATACCAGGTACACGGCTGATGCAGGTAAGCAGGAGGTATGGAGAGATCCCAAGCAGCAAGAAAACCAGAAGGAAGCAACAACAATAATCAATTGTTGCTGGGGGTGACAGGTATACATAGGGAAACACCCAGGTGCATGGGATAATGAGTGCAGCAAGGTTAACTCCTAAAGGACAAGAGGCAGGCACAATAGCAGCACCTCTGGTGATCATAGGTACTGCTGCTAATACATAAAATGAAACACAAATAATAAAGTCCAATAGTCCAAGAGGCAGAGACTGCCAATACAAAGTAGCAAGCTGTAGGCAGATCGTTACAGGGGGAACGGAGATCCTCAGGGCTTCCCAGAAATTCCAGAATAATAGTAATAAGTAGGTTAAGTAAGAGAGACTCACCAGCTACCTTGGAGCGGGGGGGCTGTCCGGAAGTGTTTTAGGTTTTATTAGAATGGGAATGAGGCCGAATAGGAGATGCTTTGGAGACCTCCGTGATAACAAAAGAGGGAAGTGAATGTTGGGGTTCTTTGGAAGCTGAAATATATGTATATATACATATATATATATTATTATTATTATTATTATTATTAATATTTATTTATAAGGCGCTACAAGGCATCCGCAGCGCCGTACAGAGACAAACAAAATCACAATACAATGGGAGACAGCACAGTACAGTAAACACAGCAACTCAGTACGCTCAATGCACAGCTAGAGAGGGCGGGGAAAGGGGAGGGAGGATCCGAAAACGATGGGGCCCAAGAAGGGGGGCGCGGAAGACAGGGAGACCCCCAGGGGGGAGGAGGGAGCGAAAGTGGACGTGGGGTGGAGGACCTTTGAGGAGGAGGGCTAAGTAGCTGGAGAGCAGAGTTAGAAGTGGTGGAAACAGGAGGAGAGATGGCCCTGCTCAGAGGAGCGTACAATCTAAGGGGAGGGGTGGACAGACAGAGACGCAGGGGAGAGAGGGAGAGTAGGGGGACAGAGGCAGAAGATAAGGTAGGAAGTTAGGTGGGAGACAGAAAGGCTTTAAGAAAAAGGTGGGTTTTTAGGGCCCGTTTGAAGCTGGACAGATTAGGGGAAGTTCTGATGGAGGGAGGGAGCTTGTTCCAGTGGAGGGGGGCAGCGCGGGCGAAGTCTTGGATACGCGCGTGGGAGGAGGTTATAAGGGGGGAAGAGAGGCTTTTATTATATATATATATATCTGGGCAGATAGCAGACTATGGGGGTATTCAATTGAGCGCAAGCTGGGGTTTTTTGTGCCGCATTAAAAAAAGATTATTCCATTACACACACACACATATATATATATATTTATTTATCCTCCCATCCTAAACACCTTTGTAAAGTGCCAAAGAGGGTTTAATCACTTTCCAATGCATAATACAATAGTTCGGTTCACTTTACAGCTGCTTGAGGTTCCTCTTAACAAAGAGAATCCTCACAATACCTCCTTGCACTAAGACCTTCCAATGGTCTGCAGCTTCCCTTTATAGAAATGCTGAATCCTCCGTGGGCTCAATTAGTTTTTAAAACAACATTAAAAAAGGAGAGCTCCATAGTGCATTAGCAGTGGCACAGATTATTAAGCAGCTAAAGACAGCATACTAAATGCGTACCAATAGATTAATAACATTTTTATACAAGAAGCTCCTGTAGAATCACATTAAAAAAAAAGGTTTAATTTGGGAGTTTCAGCAACATGCAGTATACCATTCCATAAAGCGTCTTTCTTTCAGATGTGTCAGGCCACGTCCCTACCCTACGCGTTTCGTCATTGGGACTTCATAATAAAGTTCTACTGAATTGAAGTAAACATGAAATGCATCTTTTTTCCTTCAAAATTTGCAAGCTTTAGAATGAATGAAGAAGGTTATAAAAGTAAAAAAAAACATTAATAGGTTACACTTTCAAATACCTCAAAACAGGTACAATAAATTACAGACACTCACCCCAGCTCTTACTCACTGAGTATGTACCTCCTACTGCTTGAGAGATTAGAAGATATCATGGTTAGGCTGAAGTCCAAGAACATGGGAAGAGGGTGAAGGGCAGCAGAGAAAAATTAATGAGCAGCATTTTAACTATTATTTTCCTGATCAAAAACATATGCAGATTTATTTTTTTATTTTTTTGGGGGTGGGTGTATAATGACTTTATTCTTATTTGTACAAACCACATTGTGTACAGTTTGCACTTTTAGAGACACAAATTCCATAATACAAAATTGCCCCCTAATCAACATCTAAAGATGCTTATGCTAGAAATGAAAACATTAATAATTGGCAGCACGGTGGCTTAGTGGTTAGCACTTCTGCCTCACAGCACTGGGGTCATGAGTTAAATTTCCAACCGTAGCCTTATCTGTGTGGATTTTTTATGTTCTCCCTGTGTTTGTGTGGATTTCCTCCCACAATCCAAAAACATACTGGTAAGTTAATTGGCTGCTATTAAAATTGACCTTAGTCTCAGTCTCTGTGTGTATGTTAGGGAATTTAGACTGTAAGCTCCAATGGGGCAGGGACTGATGTGAGTTCTCTGTACAGCCCTTCGGAATTAGTGGTGCTCTATATATAGATGATGATGATTACAAAAAAAAATTGTATTTGGGTATTTATATAATATGAGGTCTAGTTTCAACTTGTTGCACAATATTACTGTGCTCCTAATCAGTGTTATTCATTTAGGGGATATCCATTGCTGATTTTTTTTTTATGAACTATTATGAATTTACACATATTTGTGAGATAACTGACTAAGAATTTCACTGCCAGCAGGAAATTTGGACAATTGTGACCACAATCAGGTGGAGGTATGATAGGGCGATTCAGCTATGTGTCCACCAATCCCTGTCCATAAGTTGCAGAATGTCTCTATACTCTCTTTTCTAAACCACGTCTGGATCTTCACCATCTTTCCCTGGGAAAGAGATTTGGGGACAGGTTACAGAATTTCCTTATTACATTCATTACCGCTGACATGAGGCTGCTGTGAGCACACTGGCAAATTTCTTCTCTGGCATATTTGCTAAACTTCTTGTGACTGAAGAATTTGTGCGTTTTTTTGTAATGTGCAAACATTCACTCTCTTTAAGATGTGACAAAGAAATGTGACCATTTCCTTTTTGTAGTGTGGACCCGATTAAATAGTTGTCTATTCTTGAAATTTTCAATATACATTATTTTCTTATCCATTCTCTCATCATCTCCCGTCTTGACTATTGCAACCTCCTGCTATCTGGCATTCCTGACATCCATATATCCACACTTCAATCCATCCTAAATACTGCTGCAAGACTGATCTTCCTCTCTCACTGCTACACATCTGCTGCACCACTTTGCAAATCTCTACACTGGCTCCTATGTCCTCCAGAATCAAATTCAAATTACTCACCCTTACCTACAAAGCCCTCAACAACATCGCCCCTGCATATATCTCAAATCTCTCCCTCCCGCCCTCTTAGATCTAACTCTGACCTGCGCCTTGTCTCGTCTCTGGTAACCACCTCTCACTCTTGCCTACAAGACTTCTCCCGTGCTGCTCCCCACTTACGGAATTCCCTACCACCCTCAATCAGACTTTTCCACAGCCTTCAAATCTTTAGATCCTCTTTGAAAACTCATCTCTATTTTAGAGGTGACCTTATCCTCGATAACACTATTCACACTAATACACCCTCACAACTATCCCAATCTCCACTCTAAACCACTCACTCCTCTTGTTTCAACTGTGCCCTCTTCCACTTAGAATGTAAGCTCTCTAATGAGCAGGGTCCTCCATACCCTTTGTTTTCATGTCTCCATTCATTTTGTCTGTCTCGTCTGTTCTTGTTTTACGTATGTCCTGTTTGATGTATGTCCTTGTCTTCCCTACTGTACGGCGCTGCGAAGCACTTTGGCGCCTTACAAATCTATGATAATAATAATAATAATAACATACATGTCAATTTAATGCAATGTGTAGTAGCCGCTAATTTATCACTACCTAAAACATCTTCTGTGTTTCATCCTAATCAATGATCAGTTCTTGACTCTTATCATAAATGCCTATCTGATTAACATTGGTTGCCTGTATATTGCAAACATAAATGGAGCTTGGAGATGACTGCGTATTTGATAGTTGGGTTAGAGAATGCAGCAGCTTGTGGCTCTGATTGACCTCATTACCCTGCCATATTCAGCTTAACAGTTGCTGTAACAGGAAAATAATAGTTAAAATGCTGCTAATGCCACAATCACCCAGCAAACAAATGTTCCGTCCGTATCTTCGTTTGCAACAAAGATTTTCCAATGCAATCGCTGTGGTTCCAAAGCACAAAGGTTTTATTCACAATAGTATAACAAGACAAAGTTTGGTATGAATATGCATGCGCTTGTTAGCAATAACACAAGCTTCTATCAGAAAGATCTGGTTTCCAAAGCTAGAGGTGAGCAATGTATACACAGTACAGGTGTAAAAAGCAGTGACATCACAATGATATGCAGTTACAGTATTAAGGTCTTCACTCATAGGTCGAAGGGTCTTGGCCTCCCAAGAACTCGACGTGGCCTTGGTGGATTTCTCTGGTCATTGTTCCTTGAGATTGCCAGGTGTCCTTCTTCACTAGACCTGTACAAACTGTTTTTGATGATCCCTTTGGAATTGCTATTTGATGTATAAAAAATTGATATTATCTATTGTGTTCGCAAGGTGCGAATGCTACATACATAACACCAGAAATGTGCTCATGCGATTGTGAATAGAATGAAACTCAATGTAATTTGTAAGCTGGAAACATTAATTCACTTTTTCACCACATTATATGTTATGTTGTTATTTGCTAAAAAAATGATGTGATTGCGTACTAATCGCATCACAACCAATATTAGTGTACAGAAAATATTGATCCAATTATTAAACTTCAACACACACTTGGCTGCTTCATCAAAGGGGTGCAGTAGTTTAATAATAATCTCCTCAGCTATTTTATCATTGCCTTGGGTGAAAAAAGACGTGTCCCACAAGTTTAGAATGTAGCATATAAGCCATTGATGACTATTGCAGTCATGCATTCTCACAAGCCCAACCAAGGTAGAGTTAGATAGCTAGTTGGAAGATCACATATGAGCTGAAGTCACGGAAAACTGTTGCATTTGTGTTAAGTGATAAGAGCATTTGTTGTGCAATGTTCGGATCTGGAACAAGGAATTAAGCAATTTTCAAATGATCAGGGGGTAAATGTACCATACCCCGATTTCTTCAACTCCCGCTAGTTCGGCGTCTTTGCAGCTTAAATTTAAATGAAGAAACCGGTGTATGGTACATTTACCCCCTGATCATTTGAAAATTGCTTAATTGCTTACTTGTGTAAGACCCTAAAACTATGTTTATTATTAGGGTAACCATATCAGCAAAGCAGGGGATGTGTATAATTTTGGGCTCAGTGGTCCTTTAATCATACTTCTTCTTATTACCCTGCCCCAATACAGCTTCCACAGAGACAGACAGACTAGGGTCAATTTGATAGAAGCAGCCACTAATCAAGACATGCTAAGTATCATAATATATATATATATATATATATATATATAATAGAGATGCTCAGGCACGGTTACTCAAGAACTGAACACACCCGAACTTAGGGGATCCGAGTTTCGCGCACCCTCCAAATCGAAAATGAAGCAAAACGTCATCGTTACATCGTCGGATCTCGGATCTTGCGATTTTTGGATTCCTTTTTAAGATCGAACATAACGGTGGGTGGGAGGGCCCAAGGACAATTCCATCTTGCACAATTTTTCTTTTATGCCACTGCTGTGTGCCAATGTGTCCTAGATGTGCTAGGAACTGCAGTGTGTTTGTGTCATTGCTCTGTCGCTTACCATCCAGCCAGGTTGCTGCAGTATTTGTCCGAAAGTGTATGAAAATAATAATGTGACCTGTGAGGTGGTCAAAATTGATGGAAAATGACTTATAATTAGTGTTATTGAGGTTAATAACAATGTAGGAACAAAAAAAGAACAAAAATATGTGATTTTAGCATATTTTAGGATTTTTCACGAGGGCGGTTTTGCCAAAACCAAAACACGAAGCTAAACCAGATCCAAAACCAAAACCAGTTCACATGGGTTCAGTGAGCATCTCTACTATATATACAGGGCCGGATTAACCCGAGGTCTAACTGGGCTATAGCCCAGGGGTCTTGGGCATCCAGGGGGCCCTTCAAACTCCTCAGCAGCATTATTGATCGGTCGGGGGCGGGGGGCGCCCCCAGCCCAATCAATGCTGCTGAGTACTGTCAGTGCAGTCCTCCGTCCCGGCGCGCTGTAGTCTGCTTACTGAGGATATCTCGCGAGAGTTCATGAACTCTCGCGAGATCTCCTCAGTAAGGAGCTTACAGCGTGCCGGGACGGAGGACTGCACTGACAGGTAAGTGCTTGGGGGGGTCCTCGCGGACGGCGGCGGGCGGCGGATGGCTCACATTGGGGGCCTCGCGGGGAATGGAGGGCCCCTTAGCCCAGGGACCTCCATTCCCTTAATCCGGCCCTGTATATATATATATATATATATATATATATATATATATATAGTGTTAGTGCAGCCTGAACACCCGTCTTCTAAAATCAGGGAAGTTGCCTGATGCATACTGAACGTTTAACTGTTCTGATTAGATCTAACATTACCGGTACAGGCAGTGTACTAGCCTAATTGCAGCCTACAGATGTAAGCACATTCTTATACTCATACTTACATGCTCACCATCGATATACTCCTCTGAACTTCCGACGAGTCGGAACACGCGCTGACCGCTGGAGGGTGGGAGAGTCCACTCAAATTGGGACTATCCTGTCAAAATGGGGACAGTTGTGAGGTATGATGAGTGTATTAAATGAATAACAGTGTTAAGAAAAGCGATTTGCCCTGAATGGGACGAGAGGTTCTTTACACTTCAGCATCTTCATTTAAATTGTTAATTCAGTTGGACATTTTTATGATGAGAAATGAACTCAACATACTAATCTATAAAAAGATTTTGGAGCCTCGGCTGATCCCTGGGAATTATCTCCAGCATTAGTCATGAGTTTTTAAAACCACACGTATAAAAACATGAGGGATCTTTTTATATCCGTACACAGATTTCCCTACAACTACTGTTATACTTGGAAACAAAGAAGTAACAAGGCGTTTCTTTGCCCTGAGAGAGCCATTTAAAATTGTACCCCCCATCCCCCCCAAATATTTTTCAACACAAGCTGAAAAAACCCACAGCTCCCCTATGACAGGATGGAAGCAACAATTTAAGGAAAACCAGTGCAGTATTTAACACGGTTGTCAATAGCAAACAATTTAGTTTAATATGTAAAAAAAAATGACTTTCAATATTTATTTGCTTATTTATTGAAAAGAGTAACTCACCAATTTCTGCCAGGATGAGATATAACTGCACCCCGGTGCTGCTGTGTCATGTCTCTGAGGCTGTCGTTGACGAGTGAGAGCTGGACCCAGGGTGCAAGTAGTCAATAACTATCACTTATTATGCAAAGAAAATAAATAAATACTTAGTTATCAGTTCTCAGCAACTGTTAAGAATATTATATAACCCCACGTCTGACAGAATCCAGCGCACACAGTACACAAATCAAAACACAAGCAACACACTAAGCGCTGGTGACGACAATTTAAGTTCTCAAATTGTATGAGCAGGAAATTATATTTGCTGTAAGGCCCACCTGCAGCTTACCAATCGTAACAAGAACTGGGGCTTGTTACATAAACATAACAGAAGTAGACATAATAAATAGCAGCACTGGTGTGACATAAAAAAGGTTATTTATTAAGAGCAGACTTGCCAACTCTCCCGAAATATCCGGGAGACTCCCGCATTTTGCGAGAGTCTCCCAGGCTCCCGGGCGAGTGTGGCAATCCCCCGCATCTGGATAATTCTGCCCACTTCCTAGTGAAGTGGGCAGAATTAAGTCCCAAACGCCGCGATTCCCGGTGAATCGCGGCGTTTGGCCCCGCCCCCCGCTGTCAAATGACGCATTTTGCGTCATCACGTCATGGGGGCAGGTCCAAAATGACGTCACTGGGAGCCCCGCCCCCCGTCACGCCCACCTCCTCTGCAGGCTCCCGGATTTCACCAACAGAAAGTTGGTAAGTATGATTAAGAGGAATAAAAGTATTACAAAATATACCAATAATACCACTCAACAGGCTGTTAGGACAACACTACAGATCATATATAATCATGTGGAATACACATAGGTAGCGTCCATAAATCCGCAGATAATATTCCTATGACATGCAATATCCGACGATAATTTCCAGATGTACTTCGATAACACAGTATCATGAGATGATATGTATACAGCGCTCCAGCGCTATTGAATGCACAGAATCGCTCTGAATAATACAGGATCACATAAATCACAAGTAAGCACTGGGAATTTTCAGGCTTAGATTCACCAAACTTGTTAATGTTTTAAGGAAAGTCCAGCGATAAGTCCCAAGTTGTACAATATTTCAGTTGAAGATTTGTATGAGAGTTCTAGCACTATTGAGTGCAGATATGTGTCTCCCTTTAAGCCAACCGATAAGTGTACTTTGCAGGGACTATGATTAGTCCCTGGTAACCTTTAGGTGGATCCTCCAGTGAAGTATATTTCAGAGATTTATTACTGTTCCACCACTGTGTCGCTACATCGGGATTCCGGAACTTCAAAAATACGTGTATACACAAAAAAATAATATTTTGTTGTAGTGTATCGGTTGACGTATTTCTGACGCGTTTCTCCGCTCCTTTAGAAGGCGGTTTCATCAGCACATACAGTACACCTCCATGCCCGAGAAGTCCATCCTGACGGTCATATGTTAAGTTGAACACAAAGGGCCTGTGTCATTAAAGAGAACAAAGCATAAAAAAGGAGTAACTTTGTACCTGGGCAAAACCATGTTGTATTGAAGGGAGGTAAATTTAAAATGTGGGACAGATTTATAGTTGGGGTAGGGCATGTCCTAGATCAACTTTAAATTTCAGTTTAAAAATAAAGCTACCCAGTGTTTGTGTGCTAGATGTAAAAATAGCCAGTATTTAATTTTTGTGCAAAATAATAAACTACTTGGCACCCCTTGCATTGTAACATGGTTTGTCCCAGAAAACATTTACTCCTTTTTTTGCCCTACTTTCCTTAATGACTCAGGCCCAAATTGCGTTCTTTATATATAACACAATTTTTTACTTCCGGGCAATTGCAAAAAGCACAGATTCCGAAATTAGTGGCTCGTGCGCTTGCACAGATGTAAAAAAGCGTATTATATTCAGAATCTACCAATTCGGGTTCCTCCCTCAGCTCTACAGTTAGCATGTAGTAAGTTTATTTGGGAAGGCAAAAGGCCCAGACTCAAGCATGCCACCGTAGCAAAGCCAGTTGACGAAGGAGGTCTTGAGCTGACGAAGGAGGTCTTGAGCTGACGAAGGAGGTCTTGAGCTGACGAAGGAGGTCTTGAGCTGACGAAGGAGGTCTTGGCCTACCTCTTCTTTATAATTATTTATATGCCACCCAGTTACACCACCTGTTTTCTTTGTATACTAGAGCAGATTGGGTGGATATTGAGAACGCCATGACCCTGGAGGTCCCGTTGCCTTATATTCCATGGTTGTCTGGGAGTCACAGGCCTGCCTCGGCATATGAATGACCCACAATCCGATTCACTCTACAGACATGGGATTTGGTGAATAAGCTCTTCACATTGGCCCTATACCCCTCTCCACTAACTCCAATTTGGAACCACCCCCAGTTCCCTCCAGGCAATGTAGAATCCATGATTGTACATTGGAAGTCCAGAAAAATAGAATACATCACATAATGGGTGAATTCAGTCCCCCCACTAAGTCCTGATCAGCAGTGATGACAGTCTCGTATGTCCGCTATAACATGTGTTTGCAATCACAAGCCACTATAAAAATGTATTTCATGCTCAGTAGACATTAACAACATTCTAATAAATGTATTTCATGGGGAAAAATAACAAAATAACACTTTTTTTTACTGTTTTAACATTAATACCTTTATTATTATTATCAGGTAACAATAATGCAAGATTTTTTTATTTTTTTTCTTGTGCGTTCTTTTGCTAACTTATAATCCACATAGGTGCTGGACGTATCCTGTAGTGTCTTGTGTAGTAGATGATAGCAGACCTGCCCCCTATTTCAAAAGCTCACGTATCTTAAGATCCGTGCCGTGCTGATTACGGCGGACGCAAAGCCTAAGTATGTGTGTATAGTACTGAACGGAAGTTGCGCTCAGAATACATGCCTTGGTAAATAAGAGCACTCAGTGTCCACAATATACAAGTATATAGCTAGCACAACAGACGCATGCCACTACACACAGTTCTATTCCAGCAACATTCAACGTCACAACTTAAATACCCCACTACCCGTGTGACAAACCTATAAAGCATGAAAGGTCAAAGAAATAAGAGTTCTATAATGTATAATATGTGTAGAATGCACATTAATATGGTACCGCTGATTCAACAGACTTGTGTAAAACCGTAAAGGTCAGAAGAGAATGGGTCTGTAATGTACAATATGTATGTAATATAGCACAATATGCCACCACCAGTAAAATAAACTTGTATAAATTCATGCACAGTAGTAAAACATTTTATGGGAGTGAATGCTTCACATTACAATTACATTTTTACATCAATAATGGTCATATCTTAATTTCGCACAGAACTCTAATTCTTACCAAGCAACTGTATTACATAAATATTATATACACAGTAATCACATGGGCCTTTCTGATGGTATAATTAAAAGACTTAGGGGAAAAATAAATGTATGATCAGATATTATTTTGACAATGTCTAAGAAAATTAGAGCTGATTCCGTAAGAAGGAAACATAAAAAATATGGTGTTAGCACAAACTGTCATAACAAAGTCATCAATAAGATGTCCAAATATATTTAGTAAACAAAAACAAACATACAGTTGTAGGAAGAGTTGGTGGTGAAAGGGAAACATTGGAGATTATGTTTTACTATTAATTCACAGGGAATCTTACTGTAAATTAATTTGGTACTTGAGGCGCATTTTCCTATTTCTGTATGTTTCTTTTATTTCCTAAATTTATTCAGACATTTTATGAATCACGTTTAATGTAATTATGCTGTAACATACTTCCACTCTACCAGCACACTTGTTTTGTCAGCCACTATAAGCTCACATTTTTCTTTTCTCCCGTCAGCTCTCTTTTTTTCTCACTCAAGCCACTTTCTAGCTCTATCTTTTCCTTCCTCAGCTAAGTCTTCTCCCCATAGCGTTGGTTCTCTGTTAACTCTCTTATCTCGTTCATCCCTTCAACCTGCTCTACTCAACCTGTTCACTTTTGCTGACTTTCCCCCCGTTGTTTTTCTTAACGTACTCTCAACACCCAACACCCCCCCCCCCTCCAGTCTCCTCTCACATCTCCCTATTACTTCTTTGTATTTTTCCTCACAGTTATTCTTCTTTCTCTTTTTCTTTTTTTCTTTTCTTTCACCTCTGCACCATTTTTTCTCTCATCTTACTTTCTTACATATTTACCTGTACTCTCTGCTTCCCCCATGCACCCATATGTTGTCACTGCACTGCACTGAGCTATCTGTGAAAAAAAAAAAAAAAGAGCCTTGGCAGGTGCCACCTTTAACCTGTGATTGATGCAGTGGGCACCTCACTTGCCCCACCCTCGTTCCTGATGTATGTAGGTAACACATTTAAGGGATTTTTCACCCATGGAAAGGAACTTACCTGGTCCTCTTCAGGCTCCGGGCAGCACTTCTTGTTTCCTCTTGCCCTGCTGTCAGTGCGAGCGGAGTGCGCAGCGTGCTGGTCAATGACGAGATCTCGTAAGACTATGTCTCACGAGACCTCTTCACTAAGCAGCACGCTAGGCACCGCACCCGCACTGACAGCAGGGCAGCTAACAGCATCAGATTTGCTGTTAGCTGCGTCTGCCTAACTTGAATGAATGCGACCCGATCACCGGCATTAAGTAAAAATCTTTGTTAGGCCCCAACGGCTGCCTGAGGCCCCTGGGCTATAGCCCAGAAAGACCAGCATGTTAATCCGGCTCTGACCATGGAG